>NW_026909276.1:0-282500 GCF_033115175.1 Lepus europaeus
TCAATGACAATCAAATTTTGATTGAACAGTAGTTGTAGATGCACTAAATTTCTCAAATTACTGCTTTCAAGCTTAGATTTACTTGTAAAGATTCTGTTTTGTGAGCTTAACTTGTTTTCTTTTTGTAATGAAAGTTAGTTAATGATACATCTGTAATGTAATCTTACAGATGAGAGAATGAATACCTTCGTATGTGTTTGTCCAGAACTTTATATCAATTTTCTGTAATAGTTATGTATGATTACTATATGTAAGAATCTCATCAGACTTATGCAATTTGTGTAATTATGTATGGCTGTAAAATAACTTTAAACCTCAAAAAAGTTATAAATATTATTGATCTAGGTGATGATAATTTGGTGGTATGCTTTCTTCACTAAGGTAGATTTTACCTTGCTTGAAATTGTAAGATCAAGACTGTTGGAAATGTGCACATAAATGTGACTTGTATGAGTATATATTATTTGCAAATAAAAATTATTATGATGTTAAAAAACTTAAAATATTTTTGTGGGGCTGGTGTTGTGGCATAGTGGGTAAAGCTGCTGCTGCCTGTGACACAAACATCACATATGGACAATGATTCATGCCCCATCTACTACACTTCCAATCCAGCTCCCTGCTACTGGCCTGAGAAAAGTAGTAGAAAGTGGCGCAGGTGTTTGGGTCCAAGCCACCTACATGAGAGACCTGGATGAAGCTCCTGGCTCCTGGTTTCAACCTGGTCTAGTTCTGGCCATTGTGGCCATCTAGGGAGTTAACCAGGAATGGAAAACCTCCCTCTTTGTCTTTCCCCCAACTCTCTGCAACTATGACCTTCAAAATAAATTACATAGTCATTTTCATATCTAAAAATGCAAATATCAGAACTTTTCATAGAATTTTAATTGAATTGCTTAAAACATTAAGTTTATTACAAAATCAGTTTTACAAAGTCAATAACACTTCTCCTTAGTCTCTAATCTTTCTTTAATTCCCCAAAATGTCCTCATAAGATGTTTTTTCCAGTTAACTCTGTCAGTAGAGTCTGGATATCTATTTAATGGTGAAAAATAGGAAGAAAGAAGTTTGCTAATTATTACAATGAAGAGCACTATTAGAACTCTAATGGGAGGTTAAAAGTCATTAATGAAATTCTGGCAGAATAATCTGATTTGGTTCCTCACACTTTTTTCAACTTTTTTAAATTTATTTAAAGATTTATTTTTTTGAAAGTCAGAGTGACACAGGAGAGGAGAGGCAGAGAGAGAGAGAGAGAGAGAGAGAGAGAGAGAGAGAGAGAGAGAGAGAGAGAGAGAGAGGTATTCCATCTGCTAGTTCACTCCCAAGTTGGCTGCAATGGCTGGAGCTGTGCCAATTCAAAGCCAGGAGCCAAGAGCTTATCCTATGCAGGTGTAGGGGTGCAAGCACTTGGGCCATCCTCTACTGCTTTCTTGGTCCACAGCAGGGAGCTGAAACAGAAGTGGAGCAGCCAGGACTCAAACAAGCACCCTTATGGGATGCCAGCACTGTAGACGGCGGCTTTACCCACTATGCCATGGCGCCAGCCCATATTTATTTATTTTTAAGGTGAACAAATTTAGTGTATTTCAGATATACAAATTTAGGAGCATAGAGATATTTCCCACTCCACCATCCTCCCCACACATGGACTCATCCTCCCTCCTTCTTGCTATCTTGTTCTTTCTTATAACTTTTACAATGATCTACTTTCAGCTTATTTTATCCTCATAGTATTAACTTCACACTAATGTAAAGAATTAAATAAATACTAGGAATAAAACATTGTTCCTCAACACTAGAGAGAAAGGGTGTAATCAATCAGCAAATCTCAAATGTCAGTTTTGCTCATATGAAAACATTATTTGTACTCTATAAGTTATCACAGATCAGGGAAAATATATGGTATTTGTCTTTTGGGGATTGGCTTATTTCATTATGTATAATGATTTCTATTTGCATACATTTTGGTGTGAATGATAGGATTTTATTCTCTTTTTCTGGCTGAGTAGTATCCCAGTGTATATATAACAGATTTTCTATATTCAGTCAATGGATGATGGATATCTGGGTTAATTCAATATCTCAGCTATTGTGAATTAAGCACCAATAAACATGGGGGTGCAGATAACCATTTCATATGCTAATTTAATTTCATTTCGGTAAATTCCCAGGAGGGAAATTGCTTGGTCATATGATAGATCTATTTTCAGATTTCTGAGGTATCTCCATACTGTCTTCTATAACGGCTGTACTATTTTACATTCCCACCAAATAGTGGATTATGGTACCATTTTTCTCACATCCTCACTAGCATTTATTTTTTGTCGATTTATGTATGAGAGCCATTCTAACTAGGGTGAGGTGAACTGTGGTTTTGATTTGCATGGCTAGTGATCCTGAGCATTTTTTCATGTATCTGTTGACCATTTAATTTTCTGCTTTTGAAAAACACCTGTTCAAGTCATTTGTCAATTTCTTAAGTGTATTGCTTGGGTTTTTTGTTGATTTGTTTTATTGTTGCTGAGGTTCTTGAGCCAATTGTAGACTAGATATTAATCCTTTATCCAGTTTCTTAGTTTGCAAATATTTTCTCCCATTCTGTCAGTTGCATCTTCACTTTCCTGAATGTTTCCTTTGCAGTACAGAAATTTCTTTTTTTTTAACATTTATTAATTTATTTGAAAGTCAAAGTTATACAAAGAGAGAAAGAGAGTCAGAGAGAGAGAGAAAGAGAGAGAGAGAAAGAGAGAGAGAGAGAGAGGGAGAGAGAGAGGGAGAGAGAGAGGGAGAGAGAGAGATCTCCCATTGCTGGTTCACTGCCCAATTGGTCACAATGGCTGGAGTTGTGTCGATCCAAAATCAGGAGCCAGGATTTTCTTCCAGGTTTCCCACAAGGATACAAGGGACCCATGATCTTGGGATATCTTCTACTGCTTTTTCAGGTCACAATGTAGAGTTGGATTAGAAGTAGAGCAGCTAGGACTCAAATTGGCACTGATATGGGATGTTTTACCTGCTACACCACAGTGCTGGCCCCCAGAAACTTCCTAATGTAACATAATCCCATTTGTCTATTTTTATTTTGACTGCCTTTGCTTTTTGAGTGGTTCCCAAGGAGTCATTGCCTATGCCAATGTCTTGTAGCATTTCCCTAAATGTTCTCCATTAATTTGATGGTATCCAACTTTTCCCCATTCGATATAATGCTGGCTGTGGATTTGTCATCTATTGCCCAGATGGTATTGAGGAATATTCCTTCTATACCCAATTTGCTTAAGGCACAATATTAATGGGGGAATTTGACACCCCACTTTCAGCAATGGATAGATAAACTAGACAAAAAGAATCAAGAAACAGAGTTAATCTGCACTATGGACCAAATGGAACTAACTGATGACTATACAGAACACTTCATTTAAGAGTTGAAGAATACACATTCTTTTCATCAGTGCATGTAACTTTCTCTAGATAGACCACATGCTAGGCCATAAAGCAATTCTCAGCAAATTAAAAAAAATGAAATCATATCATGTATGTTATCTAACCACAATGGAACAAAACAGGAAATTAACAACTTGAGAATCTCTAGAAAATATTCAAACTATGGAGGCTGGACAACATACTCCTGAATGAACAGTGGGTCATAGTAGAAATCAAAAGAGGAACCAAAAAATTCCTAGAAAAAATGAATATAACAATATTACATATCAAAATGTATGGGATACATCAAAAGTCATGTTAAAAGGGAACTTACACACTTTATGAAGCAGGGTGCTGTGGAGGGATACCCTTGAAGTGTTTCCATGTGATATTTTCAGTTCTTTCATTGAAGCTTGATGTAAAACCTGATTTGTACACTTTCTGTTTCCTCCTCACCCTGTGATCTTTCTTCCATAAAGGCTTAGTCATTAGTATCAGACACTTACCAGAGGGGTCTGTGTTATGTCATTTGGACTTTGGGTATCCAAAAATGAGTTAAATCTTTTCTTTTCATAAGGTAGCTGCCTTATGTATTTCATTATAATGAAAGTATGCTGCATTTATATTTTTGAAAAATTGATACATCCCTGTATTCCTTTTCCAACATTTTATTCTCAAGAAAAGTGAGATGTAGCAAGTAGCTCTGAGAGTCAACTTCCCAAATTTTCAGCAGGACCTACTGTCACTCAGTGCAACTTTGTTGCCATTTCATGGACACATTTATTGATTCTTATAAATTAAACTGATAACATTTTCTTTCAAATAATTTCCTGCTTAATCCACAAAATGTATGTATACACTTTTGTAAGATTTTATCTGATATTTTTAGGTTTTCTTGCAAATCTGATGATGTCCATGTGAAATCTCCTCTTTTATAAAAAGATATCCTCTAAAATCTCATCAGAATAGGAAAACTGAGTAAAGTGTAATTGGATTCATTATAAGAATAAACTCTTAATGTAAATATATGGGATGATAATCATTCAAAGTTAACTTTGTCACTGATTTTATAAATGGGACATCAAACACATATATACTTTGGTTGCTCAAAATGTTGCTGAAGAGAAGGTTCTACACAATATAACAGGAATTTGACAAGATGTGAATAAAGAGAAATTAAGGGGCAGCCCTATTCACTATCAAGTCAAAAAGAAAATCTTTTTAAAGTTGTTCAAGACATTTCTATTTCATAAAGAGTTAGAAATTAGACCTTGACTATATCATTTGGATAATTCATATCAATGATACCACTTCTATGGGCCTAAATTCCATCATGTAAAAATAAATTATACTTAAAGTTTCTACCTTTATATCTTCAGTTGTTTTCTACTTGCTTGTTGTCCTATGCTCAGCAAGACATTACCACTCTACCTTGGATACAAAAAAGTTATCTTTAAGGCTAATATTTGTTATTATGCAAAACATTGTGAAAAGTTATTAATTAATATTTAAGGATGAATAGAGCCAAGTAAAGAGTACTGATAAGTAGAAAACTAAGTTGAAAATAGAAAAGTGGAAAGTGTTGAAAGCATCTCTTGGTAGAAAAAACTCTTGAAAATGTATTAATTATGTGGCAAATATTTTTGTTCACAATAGTGAGTCTGCATATTTGATACATGTGGAACAACTCAACACAGAAGACCTTCAAATTCTGCCCTCAAGTATGCCATATAATTAACCACCTTGGTATATTTTAAGGAAATAGTGAAAGAAAATTCTACCAGGTTCCATTGAAGGTTACACAAGAAACAAAAAGCAGCCATTATGTGTGTTATGGAGAATTCACGGATAATTTACCCCATGTGACTTTGACCAGCTATGCCCAAAGTTATCTTTATATAAGATGAAGCAATAGTAGTCACTGATACTCTGAAAATTCCAAGAGACAGCACACAATAAGAGTCAATACCAGCATTCTATATTTTGTATGTAATTTACAGTTTGTGCATTTCAAGTATTGATGAATCCACTAACCAAATTACAAATTTAAATGTTACTATACTTTGGAAACCTTTTCCTACCTCTCTGTTACAATTCTTCCCCAGTGAAAGTCACTCTCTGATTTTATGATAATCATTCTTTAAGTGGATTGTTCTCTCCTGCACAGGGAGGTAGCCTGTCAGGTTTCCTCCACCCAACTATAAACATTCTTTATGTGATATTGTTTAATATTTTCTGCTTTTGCATTTTGTTTATGAAAAAAATCACATGGTGTATATCCAAGTTGCTTCCGTAATATACTTTTTAGGGTTCATCAGAGTAGACATGTCTTGTTGATCCACTTTCACTGTGCATAGTCTTTACTACATGAATATGCACTGATTAGTCTGTTCACTCTAATAATGGTGACATTTGAGCTATTTCCATGGTTTTTTGATATCATAAAAACACTGTTATGCATATCCTTGTACATGACTTCTCTGTACCTAACCCTGATTATTGCTAGCTTTCTAACTAGACATAGAATTAATGTGATTCATGTAAAGCATCTGTTCATTAACTTATCTCAACCTCTTCTTTGATTTTGACCCCACTTATCTCATTGATTTCAGTATCAACTCTGGATATCCCAGAGAACCATCACTAGACTGATTAGCCCTCATTATCATTTCGCATCCCAAATACACACACACACACATTGAAATAAAAGGTACAATAATATTGGAGACCATAGTTTAAAGCTGAATGTGTGAGGGTGAAGAAATCTCACTACAATGCTTAGTACCTCAAAGTAACATACCCCAGTGAAAAATGGTGTCTTCTAACTCTAGTTTTGTATGACCCCAGTGTTCTCTCTACCTGACATATTTTATTTTCAGTTACTAATCCAAAAATGTTTTCTACCCTTGGGAATTCTTTTTCTCAACTGTATCTATCTGGATTGTGAGCATAAAGTAAAAGACAATAATTTCTCAAATGGCAAAATTTTGGATAAGCTCTTTTCATTGAGCTTAACATCAGTATGCATAATTCTTGGTGATATACACCCTTTTTAGCTCATAAAATCCAGCGAACTCTCAGTACTTAAGCCACCATCAACATTTATTTGACTCATTTATGGTAAAGATTACATGGGTTGTGCCTGAATTCCTGTTTTATTTTAATTATATTGATAAATGCACTCAGGCTTTTAAATAAATACAGAAATGTAATGGGAAAATTACAGCAATTTTACTCCATACGAAGGTAAACAAATCATTTCAAACAATGCTTCCAGCTTTGATTCTATGGGCACATTAGATATTCTATTATAAAGCTATTTGTTTTGGGAAGGATAGAATGTTAGAAATGGAGAAACAGAAAGATACAGAGGGAGAGAGAGGAGGAGTGGGAAGAAGGGAGGGTGGAGAGAGAGAGAGAGAGAGAGAGAGAGAGAGAGAGAGAGAGAAGGAGGGAGGGAGAGAGAGAACTTTTCAGTTTCATTCCTCAAATGCCTTCAAGAGCTGGAGCTGGAGCTGAGCCAGGCCAAAGCCAAGAAGAAGCAACTTCATCCAGGTCTCCTATGTAGATTGCAGCAACCCATGTACTTGGGCCAATATCCGCTTCTCACAATAAATTACCAGGAATGTGGATTGATGTGTGCATTCCAAGTGTCAGCTTAACCTACTGTGCTATAACACTCACCTTAAGATAACAATTATTTTTCAGATAAAAATAAGTAATAAAGAACAAAATGACCCAGGCATTACTAGCAGAAATTATACATGCACAATTAACAGGAAAGTGTTACTATGCACCAAGACATATGTTTGTTGGAAAAAAGAAAATCACAAAAGTGAATTCATGGACAAGTAAACATAACTGCTATTTTTACTTAGATTAATCATAATTAATAGTATCTTTTAATAGATCAGATAGGAATAGCAAAAATCAGTTTAGACTCTAAAAAATAGTATTACTATAGTCTATAGGATGTCTGTATTACTTGGTAAATCTTTCTCAAAGTTATACTCCTGAAGTAACGCTAGGATTTTGTTGAAGCTAAGGGAGTACAGACACTGGGAAGCCTTTTCCTTTTTATCAGAGGGACTTCATGCCTCATTTGTGGGAGACAAAAGTACCATAAAAGATAACCTGGATATATGATAAGGGGGTTCATTGATGACAATTTTGCTTACTAACAAAATAAAAAGACATATTGCTTCTATTCAGTTAATAATAAACCTGACTGTGTATAATGGAAAATTGAACCCATGGGCTTATCTAAATCATTTGTATTTTCCTATGTCAAAAGCTCCCTAAATTACTTGATATGGGGCTAATATGGTAATCTGAGAGTGTAAAAGTGACAAGATGCTGACAATGTGACTTATATTCCCTGTATTGTTAGCTCATGGCTACACAATAGCTCTGTATGCCAAATACTCTGTGTTTCAGGAAAGAATAGGAAAATGATTTTGTAGCAAAAGCTTCCTCCATTATAATGAGTATTCCAAGGAAATTATCTCAATGACTTCCATTTTCACCTTATTTTTTCAAGAGAATATACCACAACAGATATTTTTGTTCATATACTGTGAACTACCAAAATAGTTAAACAAGATGTGTTGACACCATGTAAGTCATGTTGATACACAAGAAACAAATATAATACAATCATCATCATTGTTAACCCTGTGTGCTGTATTCAAAATGAAAAAAGAAAAATGAATTAAAAATAAATATCAACTATTAACACATTTGAAGATATTACAGGGGAAATTAACATAAAGTCATAGGGCTAAAAATCTGATTATGAAAGGAAAACAAATGTTTTTGAAAACAGATAGACTGAAACTAAGCAAAAAGATCAAACAGATATTGAAAATAAAAATCATTACCCTATAATGTGCATAGTTCTAGGCAAAAATAATTTTCCCATATACAGAGGTGGTGAATTTGGCAGGCTGACAAAGGAATATAGTGTGATGGGGTTGATAAGATGCTCTATTTAATATTCTAATGATTGAATCATTTTTACTTATTTTTGCAAGATGTTAATGTAGTGAAAAATATCTGCCTTGCTGTTCAATTATGTAAGTATTCAGCTTTAAAGGCAGTGCATGCCATCACTTCAGTCTCCCTCTTTCAGAGATATTCCACCCATTCAATCTGTAATTTATTGCCTTTTTCAGAACCAACAAAAGAAGAATAAAGTTACTGGTCTGAATTTTGTTATGGTGTCCAACTGATAAATCTTGCATATAATATTATAAAAGTGCTTTTGTAACTTTGTAAAATCACATGCTGTTACCTTTTATATATCATACTTATTGTTTGAAGCATACATTTCCTCTTTTGCTGATTTTATCTTTCTATTTTTCCTTACTATGAGGGAGAGGTCCCTGCCTGGTCCCTTCCCAGATTGGCAGGAAGAAAAATGGCATCATGGCAGTAGGGATTGTAGTAACCGTGGATATGGAGGGAAACACAGGTCTAACATTAGCTGTGAGGAAACAACATGGAACACATTGTATGACAAATGTTCATGTTTCTGTGTCTACCCCATGTGGTCCATGGTGTCCTTCCCTGCTGGCCTCCTGTACCAGCTCTTGTTGTGGGGTGGGAGAGGGACGTGCAGGGACTCCAAGACAGAAGGGCAGCAAGAGGCAGGGTCTGATGGAGGCCTTCAGACAGCTGGGGTGGGTCATACACATAAATGTGAGGAAATTCTGGGAGAGGGAGTTCCCTCAGGGCTTTGCCCCAACGTTCCCTGAATACTCAACAAGACTGCTCCTCACCACTGAGCATCTGAGTCTGAGGAGAGAGAGGGTTGCTGGCTGGGTCTCTCAGAGGTTCTGGTACTTGACACTGTTTCATGTCAAAAATAAATAATTTACTAAAAAGCAGCTTGCCACACCCATGGTGAGCAAAGCCTCGTGGTGGAAAGGGGGTGTCCGGCCAGCTGGGATGGTTAATACGTGTTCCCTCTCCTCCTAGCCCACCTAGTTGCAGCTGTCAGACCCAAAAGGCCTGTGACAGCAGCTGTCAGATGAGCATCAGGTAGTAGAGAGCAGGGTGGAAGGTTGGTGATGAGGGAATCTCTTGATGTGATTTTATGTAAAGGATGACAGTGGCATGTGCTGAGTTCCAGAACATGGGCAGCAACAGCAATATGGTATAAAGAGTTCCAAGTTCCCAAAGCAGAGACATGGCTGGATGTCTGGGCTCCTCCAGTTAAACATGGACAGCTGCTGTGCAGCAGGCAAGTCAGGGCCTTCATCTGGTTTACAGGGCTGTCAGTCTGTTGAGGGCAAAGGCACTTGGCTTCATAGTGCATTGTGTCAGTCATGATGGACATGAGTTGGCCATGTAGATGGCAGGACTGCTCATAGTAAATTGGTTAGTGATTGCATAGTGGGTACTGGACCCACCACCACCATTGTTTGAGGAGACTAGAACAATCACTGTGCTCCTTATTCAGCCTGTCCAAGAGGCAGTGTCACTGACAATCCCTGCATTGGCAAAAAGAATCAGGTCCTTGTGGCCTATGAATGGAGCTGCCACCAGTGGCACCAGTCAGCAAGTGGGTAGAGCACACATCACAGGAATGGCCATCCCATTGCTGAGGTTGCAGGTGCTGTCCAAGTTCCATATGGCCTCAGATGGGGTTAATAATGGGAACCAGTTGTGTAAGTCCTCTATGCCTGTGTATCAGAAAAATGGGTTTTTCAAATCCAGGAAGTTCAGGGATTTGGAGCCCATCTTGTCCACCTGACCACAATACTGATGTCTGTATTTGGGGTCCTGTTGGCAATAAACAGATATGTTGCTGAAAGCATATCTCCAGCCTTGGCAAACAATGATCACTGGTGCAGGCACAAGAAATGGTAGCAGTGTGTTAGGGGACTGCTCACAGCCATCAGAGCTGCATGGTGATTATGGAGCCAATAAAAGCAGCATCAAATGAGGTCAAATCTCTGCATGAAGTATGTGGACTTGTATGTGTTCTCCCTGTGAGAATCTCTCTTTGGCTTCTTTTTTAAAGATTACTTTACTTATTTGAAAGGCAATGTTGAGAGAGAGAGAGAGAGAGACATCTTCTATCCATTGCTTCACTCCCCAAATGAACTCAATGCTTGGAGCTGGGCGTATCTGAAGCCCGGAGCCAGGAGCTTTTTCCGTGTCTCTCATGTGGGTGCAGGAGTCCAAGCATCTAGACCACTATCTTTGGCTTTCCTAGGCCATTTGCAGGGAGCTGGATCAGAAGTGGAGCAATCAGAACTCCAACCGGCACCCATATGGGATGCAGGCACTACAGGCAGTGGCTTTACTCACTACGCCAAGGCAATGGCCTATCTCTGGATTTTAAGAGATGCCTCTGCCAGCATCTAACTTCCTGCCACAGCCCCTGCAACCCACCCCAGCCACTGACTGACATCCCACTGCACATGCCACCACCCCTGCTGCCATCTTAAATTCCAGCATAGGCCTCGTGGCCACATGAGTAATGAAGCAGCTTGGATGTTCTGTATTTATTGAATGACGCCCTAATAAAATTAGGAAATTGCAGGTAATCACTTTGATATAGATCTCAGAAACTTCAGTACACTTGGGTTAGACAGATACAAACTGCATTTCTAGGGGAGACAGTTGTGTCAGAGAGGGCCTTCATGGTAGACCTCAATAATTTATATTCTCCACAATATCTAAGAGTTTCTGATTCCTGTATCATTACTAATATGTCATGCTGTGGTATTTGGTATCCCAGTTTACTTTTTTCTCCTTTTTCATCCTTCTATTGTTTCTATTATACAAATATTCTATAGTAAGAAGGTACTGCTTTTATTTTCATGAAACATATATCAATATGTTTATAATGTGAATATGAATTTTTGTTTTAATTTTTATCAATATAATGGGAGCAGATCTTACCCATTCCATAGGTACAGTTCCAAAAAGACAACCACACTTCCCCGTACTCCCCTGCTCCCTCAACCCTTTCCCATCCTCTCCCAACCCCTCCCACCCACCCTGCCCCCTTCATCAATTCTTGCAAATACATAATTTTAATCCAGTCTATATTAAAAGACATAATTTGCCAGTAATTAATTATAATATCCAACAAGTAAATTATTATTAATTATAATATCCAACAAGAAATATAAACACTAGCTAAAATGACCATCTCAGTTTTCTTGGAAAAAATACGATCCAGAAAATAAGAATTTCAGGGTAGGCCTTGTAAGTGTGCTTAAGATGCAAACAAACATGAAACTGTTCTTCCTATCTGAGACTACAGTCAAATTATGCAGATTTCCAAAGTCTGGTGTTCCTGGTGTAGTCAATGGAATCATTACAATATAAGATGGAGGTGTCTTCTTACTTGATGTAGGCTTGTGGGGCAGCTTTGGTTTTTTTCCTTGATGGATATGCAGGGATGTGCCTGTTATGTTCCTACTTATCTCAAAATCTTCAGTAAGTTCTTGATAATTGTAAAACTTGCTCTGAGGTGTTTTGTGGGAAGTTAGAAAGTCAACTATAACAGTTTAGTTGGCTGGGAGAGCAATGCAACTTCCTATCTGAGACAGACTGTGGTCATCCTGAAAACCATCCAGGACAGTTTGAAGGCCAACTCTATACTCATGAGGGAAACTGTGGGCACTGAGGTGGCAATGTCTTAGGGTTCTGTGTCCCAACTCAGTGTTATAAAGGAGAAAAGACAAGAATCAGAAAGATTCCTGGGAAACTCAGATCTAGCTGAGGTAACCATCAAGAGGGGCTAAATTCCAGCAATTATAGTGGACAATATTGACAAGTAATGGTTCAAAGATCATAAAAAATAAGAAAAGTTATATTTTAGCAGATATGGGGTTCACAATAACCTATGAGTCGTAATAGTTTAATGATTAGATGTGTTGACATGACTTCGGATATGTAAGTTTCTATCACTTGAACTAATGGTTCCATAAAACATAGACACTGTTAAGAATTCAATAAAAATGCTAATATGCATGTGCTTATTTCCAACCTGAAGTAATTTTTCCCATTTGTTCTCAAGCCTCATAGTGAGCATCAAGATAAAATTGCCTCAAATACACAAATATCAAACAAACTTGAATTTATTTGTTTTAAATTTTTATTTTCTTGAAAGGCACATACAGATACAGAGAAATAGTCGTTCATTTCTCCAAATATCCACAATAACAAGTGCTAAGTCAGATAAATCATGAGAGAGGAATTCAATGAGTACCTCTCATGAAAGGAGCAAGGAGCCATTCACTTGAGTTATCATTTGCTGCATCCCAGAGTGTACAGCAGCACAAACCAGAAGTAGTCGGGATGTAAACCCAGGCATTCATGTATCAGATGAAGGAACACCAAATAGTGATTTAACATCTGTGCCAAACATCCACTCAATGGTGAGCAAATTGACATAAAAATATAAGGCCATCCTATAATAGCATACTGGGATGTTATAGAAGACCAGGCAAGATTAGCCAGAGCTGGCCCAGATCAGCAGCACTGTCCACCAGACCTCCAGTACAAAATTCACACCTAAAATAATTATTTTTAAATTTCATGGCACCAGGTGCTGTTATTTCAAGCAATTAGGATTGCCAGCTTTATCAAATAAAAAGTGCAGAATGGTCTAATTGGATACATACAGTACATTGAAATACCATACATTTTGAACACCATAGTGGGCAAATTCCCAACATTATCATTTTAGTCTGATATACTGAATATACACTGGAGTAACATTAATAACTTTGAGAATTAATTTTCTTTCTTTCTTTTTTTTTGACAGGCAGAGTGGACAGTGAGAGAGAGAGAGAGAGAGAGAGAGAGAGAGAGAGAGAGAGAGAGAGAAAGGTCTTCCTTTACTGTTGGTTAACCCTCCAATTGCCGCTGTGGCCAGTGCACTGTGGCCAGTGCACTGTGGCTGGCGCACCATGCTGATCCAAAGCCAGAAGCCAGGTGCTTCTCCTGGTCTCTCATGCGGGTGCAGGGTCCAAGCACTTGGGCCATCCTCCACTGCACTCTCAGGCCACAGCAGAGAGCTGGACTGGAAGAGGGGCAACCGGGATAGAATCTGGCACCCTGACCGGGACTAGAACCCGGTGTGTGGGCACCATAGGTGGAGGATTAGCCTAGTGAGCCGTGGTGCCAGCTAATTTTCTTTTTTAAAGATTTATTTATATATTTGAAAGTCAGTGTTATACAGAGAGAAAAGGAGAAGCAGAGAGAGAGAGAGAGAGAGAGAGAGAGAGAGAGAGAGAGAGAGAGATATTCAGTGCATTGGTTCACTCCCCAATTGGCTGCAATGGCCAGAGCTGGGATGATTTGATGCCAGGAGCCAGGAGCTTCATCCAGGTATTCCCACACAGGTGCAGTGGCCCAAGGACTTGGGCCATTTTTTGCTTTCCTAGGCCATAGCAGAGAGCTGGATTGGAAGTAGAGCAGCTGAGACTTGAACTAGCACCAATGTGGGATGCTGGCACTGCAGGCACTGGCTTTATCTGCTACACCACAACACCAACCTTGAGAATTAATTTTTAAATTTGATTTTGTGGAAGCATATAATATCATTTTCATGTCATAATTGACTTTTTCATTCTTTAACATTATGCTACATATCTTGATCAACATCTTTTTTTCTTACAAAAAGAGCTTTATTATATGTTTTTATTCTTTGCTTCAATACTGCATATCATGATTTCACTTATTCTCACACTGGAAGAATGTTTACCAACATTTATTTACCAAAATTTATATATTTATTTGAAAGACAGAGTTACACAGAGAGAGGGGAGGAGAGAGAGAGAGAAAGAGTGAGTGAGAGAGAGAGAGAGAGAGAGAGAGAGAGATCTTCCGTCCACTGGTTCACTCCCCAGTTGGCCGCAACAGCTGGTGCTATGCTGATCCGAAGCCAGGATCCAGGAGCTTCTTTTGGGTCTCCCACTTGGGTGCAGGGGTCCAAGGACTTGGGCCATCTTCTACTGCTTTCCCACTCCATAGCAGAGAGCTGGTCTCAAACTGGCACCCATATGGGGTGCTGGCACTGCAGGCCAGGGCATTAACCCACTGTGCCACAGCGCTGGCCCCCAAAATTTATTTTTTTCAAGTTTTAAACTTCATTTCAAATATAGTCATGACAAACATCTAAATAATTATACATTTCAAATCAAAATTTATTTTGCCAGGGATTCCAAGGTAGCAGAATAGAGAAAGATCATACTACACTAGGCTAGAAGAAAATAATAAAAAAAAAGGTGAAGAAAGTGCATTTTCAGGAGTGAGTTGGAGGGAAAACTGCAGTGAAGATTCTGTGGAAGGAGGAGAGATATTGTGGATCTGTATGGAAGGTGCAGATATGCAGCAATGTGCACAGACACACCACATAACCCCAGAAGCCAAGAGCTGGAGAAAGTACCAGCTTTGGAGGGTGAGGTGTGATCAGACTGCAGCACCCTGTAACACTGGTGATATAGTCGGAATGATAGCCTAGTAGACTACACTTTGAATCTGGCCTGGAGACCTGAGGGGAACAGGGTGCATGCTCACCCAGGAAAAAAAGGAGCATAATTCTTTCTACCCACCTGTCTCCCTCACACACACAACCGTGCCTGGAAACCAACTGAAAGAGGGTGGGTGCCATTTTGTACATAAGTACTTAGCAGCTATAGCAGCTCTTGTGCACTTGCCCAGAAACTAGCAAGGACAGATGCCATCTTGGCAGCTCCATGCAATGGGGGCAGATAAGGTGCCATGCTGACATTAGCAACAGTTGAAGAGACTCTTGTATGTGCCCAGTAACTGGTGGGAAGAAGGGGTGATTTTGAAATGATTAAGGCTGCAGCCAGTGTGTATTGTGCACATGTGGGATCCAGGGATTTTACCAGAGGGAAAAATCCATGTTTCCCACTGTCTTTGAGTCTGCTAGTTTGATGGGGGCTGGGCACCCATGTACAACTGTGAGGTGCCCCCAGCTTCTCAATGTATTGCTGGCACGAGGTTCAAACCGTCTATGCAGTATACTCACATGCAGCTGGCTCTGGGAACATCTCTGCCTCTCTGTGAATGGGGCCAGGCTAGTGGGGCAGAGTGGATCCTATGTACAACATGACTGTGATTGTGCCTTGTGGGATAACACTATGGGAACCCTGCGACTGAGAGAGTACAGAGTGTTGCTGGTTTTCTGGGTAATTACTGTTTATAGCTCCACACACTCTGAGCTCCCTAATTAGGGTGGGACATTGCAGCAGGATCTGTGCTCATCCTTTGTGCAATTCATATACCAGCATAGGTGAAAGTTACACCCACTGCGGCCTAACACTCAGGCATTGGACACCTTAGAAGAGCAGAGGGAAAGGTGTGATGATGCCAACATAGGTGGTCATTCCCTCCTTTCTGTTGGCAATTAAGAAGACATACCATGTCCAAAATGGGTGTGACCCTGGATACTCACTCCATCCTGGAGCATAGACTAGAGCCCCCAGGACACACTCAGCTCAAGCATCTGGGTAGTCACTAAAAGAGCAGATGCTCCGCTAAGCCACAGAAGCATAGTTCAAAAATAATCCATCAGAGGAAAAATCCAATAAATGTCTCCACAAATGCCTAAAAATAAATGCAGAAATTCAAGATAAAGAAAAAAGAAAACAACATAATTCCACCAAAGGAATGCAAACACTTCAATATTAGACTTTGAAGATGAAGAGGTTGATGAAATACCTGAAATGTAATTCAAAAAATTAAT
Organism: Lepus europaeus; assembly: GCF_033115175.1. Taxonomy (NCBI): domain Eukaryota; kingdom Metazoa; phylum Chordata; class Mammalia; order Lagomorpha; family Leporidae; genus Lepus; species Lepus europaeus. The sequence goes on from NW_026909276.1 coordinate 16,166, forward strand.
CAAAGGATTAAGAAGCAATGAGAAGGCCGGTGCCATGGTTTAACAGGATAATCTTCCACCTTGCGGCACCAGCACACCGGGTTCTAGTCCCGGTCGGGGCGCTGGATTCTATCCCAGTTGCTCCTCTTCCAGGCCAGCTCTCTGCTATGGCCCGGGAAGGCAGTGGAGGATGGCCCAAGTCCTTGGGCCCTGTACCTGCATGGGAGACCAGGATAAGCACCTGGCTCCTGGCTTTGGATCAGCGAGATGTGCCGGCCACAGTGGCCATTGGAGGGTGAACCAACGGCAAAAAGGAAGACCTTTCTCTCTGTCTCTCTCTCTCACTGTCCACTCTGCCTGTTAAAAAAAAAGAAGCAATGAGAAAAAATTCAAAAATGAAAGAAATTCATAAATGACATGAAAGAAAACTTGTTCCATAAAGTTGAGATTTTTAGAGAAACCAAAATAAATTATTAGAAATGAAGAGTTAAATATGTCAAATAAAAAGGCAGTGGAAAGTCCTAACAACAGACTGGTTGAGGCGGAAGAAAGAATATCTGAGCTAGAACACAATCACTGGGAATTTTTCAGTAAGAACAACAAAAAAAGAAGAAATTAGAAAAATTTAAAACAGTGTTGGAGACTTTTGGGATACTATCAAAGGACCCAGCATATGGGTCTTAGGAGTTCCTGAAGGTGTGGAAAGAGAAAATGGATTAGAAAACATATTCAGTGAAATAATTACAGAAAACTTCCCTAATTTGGAAAAAAAAAGAGAAGTCAAAGTACACGAGGCACACAGAACTCCTTATAGCCATGACAAGAAAAGTCTTCATCACAACACATTACAATCAAATTTTCAACAATAAAACACAAAGAAAAGATTCTAAAATGAGCATAAAATACCAAATTGCTCTCACAGGGTCTACAACTGCACTCACATCCGAATTCTCATCAGAAACTCTGCAGGCTAGGAGAGAATGGAGAGACATAATACAAGTCTTTGAAAAAACAGTTAACCCCGCATACTGTACCATGTAAAGCTATCATTTATGAATTAAGGTGAAATAAAGAGCTTCCATAACAAACAGAAATTGAGTGTCACCACTCGCTTACCCTTACAAAAGTTCCTTAAGAATGTGCTACACACAGAAACACAGAAAGTTAGACTTCATTATGAAAGAATGTGAAGGCAGTAAAAGTACAAAAGAAATATAAAGCAAACAATATGAATATATATAGAAAAAAATGCCAGGGCCAAGCCATTACTTATTGATCATAACCTTGATGTAAATGGCCTGAACTCTCCAGTTAAAAGATACAGACTTGTTGAATGGATTGAAAATTGAGACCTGTCTATTTGCTGCCTACAAGAAACACACCTCAACAGCAAGGAGAAATGCAAATTGAAAGTGAAAGAATGGGAAAAGTTATTCCACACTAATGGAAAGCAAAAAAGGGGCTGGTGCCATGGCTCACTTGGTTAATCCTCTGCCTGTGGTGCTGGCATCCCATATGGGCACTGGGTTCTAGTCCTGGTTGCTCCTCTTCCAGTCCAGCTCTCTGCTGTGGCCCAAGGGGGCACTAGAGGATGGCCCAAGTGCTTGGGCCCCTGCACCCACTTGGGAGACCAAGAGAAGGCACCTGGCTCCTGGCTTCTTATTGGTGCAGTGCCAGTGGCCATTTGGAGAGTGAACCAATGGAAGGAAGACCTTTCTCTCTGTCTCTCTCTCTCACTGTCTATAACTCTACCTGTCAAATAAATTAACAACAACAACAAAAAAGAACAAGTGTAGTCATCCTAATATCAGACAACATAGACTTTAACCAAAATATTGTTAAAAGATTCAAAGAAGGGCACTATGTGGAGATTAAGTGATCAATTCAACATAAGATGATACAATAATAAATGTTTAAAATCCAATGCCAGGGCATCTGGTTATTTACAAGAAATATTAACAGATCTAATGGGAGACATAGATTCCAATACAATAGTAATGAGAGACATCAACACTGATTTTTCTCAATGGACAGATCAACTAGACAGAAAATCAACAAAGAAACAACAGAGCTAATTGATATTATGGATTAAGTAAACCTAAATGATATTGACAGAGCTTTTCATTCCACAGTTGTAAGACACATTATTTTCATCATTGTATGGAACATTCTATATTATAGAACATATGCTAGGCCATAAAGCAAGTCTTAGAAATCTTAAAAAAATCTGAATCATGCCATGCATCTTCTCTGACCATAATGGAATTAAACAGGAAATTAACAACTCAAGAATTTATAAAACATATGCAAACACATGGAGACTGAAGAACATGTGCCTGAATGAATAGTGGGTCATAGAAGAAATAGAAATAAAAAAAGTTCTGGAAATGAATGAAGATAACACAACACATCAAAACTTATAGAATACAGCCAAAGTAGTGTAAGAGGGAAGTTTATAACAATTGAATGCCTACATCAAAAAATTGGAAAGGTACCAAATAAACAAACTTTCAATACATCTAAGGTGTGGGGTTTCAAAAATGAATGAGACAGAACACAGACATTTTCACATACAGAGTGCTCCCCAGATTGCTCTGGCCAGCACTTTTTATTAGAGGATACCAGCAAGTCTAGAAGCTAGCAAGCACATAGGCACAGTTGGTGTACAACTTTAGGTGGAAAAGGAATCCAGTCTGGTGATCCATGACAGAGAACAGAGCAGTGGTGTAAATCTTCAAAGACAGGTCCATTCAAATACTTGGAAGTCTACAAATTCTGGAAAACATCCCAGGTACCAATTAATGTCCATTAGCCCCCTGCTGTCTCTGCTGCCACATTCCTTTGAGGGTAAGTGTGCCCATTCCCCAGCCTCTTTTGGTGGATATCAGAAACTGTGGCTATGCCTCTAACTTCAGGGGAGTGTGTTCTCCTGAGAGACACTTAGGCAGCATCCTTTACTTCCCCCTTTTCTTTATTTTAAGCATAGATCTAGATTAGGTATGCATGAGATGATGCATGTATCAAACACAGGATGAGGACCATAATAACTGGTACCACAAAGTGCAGCAGCCAATGCAGCCAGAATCCCAATTGCCACCATTCAGGTTTAATATTTAAATGAGAAATTTCATTTTTGATGTTATCAATTTCCTTTTGAATTAAATTAGAATTATCTGTGATGTTGAAACAACATAATCCTGGAAATTATTGTCATCCACTTTGATGTTTAAGTGGTAAATAATCAATAGCAGCACAATTTTTTAATTTAATGAATTCATTTTTACATAGATACAACTTTAATAGAACAGTGGTTCTTTCCCCCTAACCCTCCATCCCCCTCCCATCCCACCTCCCATTCCCTCTCCCATCTCCTTCCTCATTATGGATCATTTTTAGTAGGACTTTATATACAGAGGACCAACTCTATGCTAATCATAGATTTCAACAACTTGCCCCCATGCCAACACACAACATGTAGGGTACAGTTTAGGGAGAGAATTTGCAGTTGATTCTCATATTACAATTCAATAGGGACAGAGGTCCTACCTGGGGAGCAAGTGCACAGTGATTACTGTTTTTCCTTTAACAATTAACACTCTTTATGATGTCAGTGATCATCTGATGCCCTTGTCATGGGCTGCCAGGGCTATGGAAGCCTTTTGTGACCATAGACACCATTGGTATTTGGACAGCCATAAGCGAAGAGGATGTTCTCTTCTTCCTTCAGAGAACAGTGTCTCCTTTGATGACCTTTTCTTTCCTCTGAGGTCTCACAGAGATCTCCATGTAGGATTTTTTTTTGTCAGAGTTTTGTCTTTCCATGCCTGAAATGCTCTTGCAGGCCTTTCAGCCTGACCAGGAAGCCTTGAGGGTTGATTCTGAGGTCAGAGTGTTATTTACTGCAAAAGTCATTCTAGGAGTCTGCTGTGTGGACTGCTTCCCATGTTGGTCCTTCCTTCCTTTTTAATTCTATTTTTTTTAACCAGGTACTTGATGTTATTTATATTATCACTTTTAAACTTAGACTGGTCTATCTGTTGAAGCATAATTTTGTAAAACACCTTCATGAATTTGAATTAACTCTAAATGCAGCGATGGCCTTAGCAGTTTTTTTTTAAAAATAGGCAAGCTCTTCTAGGAAGATGGGTGATAACAATTCCAAAAACAGGATAACAACACAGGGTTTCCTACAGGTATCTTTACTTCAGGAGTAACAGTTGTTAAACAGTAAGAGCCAACAGGGAGGGAAAAGCATAACATAATGATTAACAAGATCAAAGTAGAACTGTATGTAAGTTGAGCAAAAATAGTGGTAAATAAAGTCTCAGGAGTTTCTAGAATGTGTTTCTGTTGTGCAGAAGCAATCAGCAATCAATGGCTTCATATCTCCCCAGGTGGTTGATTTGTCTTGGGGGACTTGCAATGAAGTGGCTTTGTTTTTGATTCTTTGAAAGAGGGTGAAACAGTGGCACTGATTTTTTTGTCTTCTTTAGTTGTAAAGGAGGAATTGTATCCTGTAACTGCTGGTGCCAACTCATGGTGTCTGTAGGTCAGACACAGTGGGCTGGCATCCACACAGGACCTGTAAAGGCATAAAACAGAAACAAACCCTCTTCCCCATGTTTTGAGTGGTTTAGAGCCCTTTGAGTTAGGATGGGGGGGCTACTTATAAACTAACAGTCGTGGTTCTTCATGAGCTGGATGGGAATGCTGTTGTGCTAGGGTTTTAGAATCAAGAGAGGTAGAATTGAATTTTGAAAAATAAGTTAAATGATTAAGTGTAAATAAAAGAATGGCCATTTTATGATTAATCTCCCCAGGGGTGTTTCCCCCTTTTCTTTTGTTTTTGAAGAAGAGTTTTAAGCATATGATGGGTGTGCTCAACAATGGCTTGACCTGCAGGAAAAGGGATATCTTATAATATCTTATAATTGACAAAAATGATTGAATGCAGAAGAGGTATAGGTGGGCCCATTATCAGTCTTTAATTGAATAAGTAACAAATCTTACATTATGGATAATGCTTTACTTGTCAAGATAAAACTAATGTAAATGGTTTATACCATCATCCTTCCTCCAAATAGATTTTTATAAACAAATGTCTGGGCTTGATTTATTAAAAAAAATTGAACACAATGCCATAGCAAGTAGATTCTCCTTTAAGTGGAATTGTCCAAATGTAACCTGAATGGGTATTAATAATAACATGTCAATAAGAGAAGGATTTTGATAAAGGACAATGAGTTATGTCCATTTGTCAAAGCTCATTGGCATGATGGCTTGGTGTTGCTCTTATTGGCTCCATAAAGACCATGTGGCTATGCCTGGGCATGACAGATCCCCTGTCACACTGTTACCAGATCTGGTACCTGCTCCAATCACCACCATTTGCCAAGGCTAGAGGAATGCTTTCAGGAACATATCAGCTTTGTGAACTTAGAACTTTCTATACCATATGGATAGCAGTTGCTGCCCATGTCCTGCACCTCAGCACATGTCATTGTCATATTTTACATAAGATCACATCAGGGGAACCATCATCCTGACCTTGATTTGACATCTGCAGTCACAGCCCTTTTGGCCTGACAACTGCACCTGGGTGGGATGGGAGGAGAGGAGCAGTTGCTAATGAGCCCAGCTGGCTGGAAACTCCATTTCAACTACCACACCTTGGTTACCATGGGTTTGGCAAGCTGCTTTTTAGTAAATTATATATTTTTGGAAATGAACCAGTGTCAGTTGACAGACTTCCTGAAAAAAAACCAGCCAGGTGGGCTCAGCCAGCAAGCCCTTCTCTCCTTAGACTCAGAGGCTCAGTGGTGAGGGGTAGCCCTGATGAGTAGCCAGGGAAGATTGAAGGCAAGCCCTGGGAGGCCCTCTCAACCAGACTTTCCTTCACATTTGAATGTACAACCCATCCCACCTGTCAGAAGGCCTCCACCCTTAGGCCTTGCTTTCTGCTGTTATGCTGTCTCTCAGGCCTGCAGGTTCCTCTCCCACCGCACACTAAGAGCTGGAACAGGTGGCCTGGAGGGAAGGACAGACACCATGGGCCACTTGGGGTAGACACAGAAACATCAATATCTGCCATAGAAGGTGTCCCATCCTCTTCACTCACAGCTAATGTTAAGCCCATTTCCCTCCATATACATGGCTTGCTACAGTCCCTACTGCCACGACAGCATTTTGCTCCCTCCCATCCATGGAAGGGGCCAGGCAGAGACCTCATACTCCAAGTACAGGAAAAATAAATAGAGGAAATATATGTTTTGAACAATAAATATGGTATCTAGAATGTAACACTGCATGACATTTAAAAATGTTACAAAAGCGCTTTTATAGAATTATAATCAATATATATCAGTTGGACACAGTAACACAATGGAAACCAGTAACTTTATTACTGCTATTGATTCTGAAACAGACAATAAAGATAGACTCATTTATTTGATGGGAGGAATGTCTCTGAAAGAGTGGAAATTGAAATGATACCATACACTGCCTTTAAGGGTGAATACACACGTAACTGAACAACAAGGAAGATTGTTTTTCACTAGGTTGATGTCTCAAATTAAAATATCTAACTCATTAAAGTTAGAGCATCTTATCAACCCCATCACACCACACTCCTTGTCAACCTCCCAAATTCACCATCTCTGTATATTAGGAAAATGATTTTTTTTTGACAGGCAGAGTGGACAGTGAGAGAGAGACAAAGAGAAAGGTCTTCCTTTGCCGTTGGTTCACCCTCCAATGGCCGCCGCAGCCAGCACACTGCGGCCAGCGCACCACGCTGATCCAAAGCCAGGAGCCAGGTGCTTCTCCTGGTCTCCCATGGGGTACAGGGCCCAAGGACTTGGGCCATCCTCCACTGCACTCCTGGGCCATAGCAGAGAGCTGGACTGGAAGAGGGGCAACCGGGACAGAATCTGGCGCCCCGACCGGGACTAGAACCCGGTGTGCCGGCGCCGCTAGGCGGAGGATTAGCCTGTTGAGCCATGGTACCGGCCAGGAAAATGATTTTTACCTAAAAATATGCACACTATAGGATAATCATTTTTATTTTCAATATTTATTTTGATCTTCTGCTTTGTTTCAGTTTGTCTGTTTTTGAATAATTTATTTTCCATCCATAATCAGATTTTTAGGCCCTATGCTTTTAATGTTAATTTTCCATGTAAAACCTTCAAATGTATTAAAATTGTATTGTTATTTTTCAATTCATTTTTGCCTTTTTAATTTTATTTTTGAATAAAGAACAAAGAGCTAACTTTGAACATTTTGCTATATTTTTTCATGTGTATCAAGAAGACTTGCATAAAATCTGTTTAGCTTATCTTGCTTAATAGCTGCTACTGTAATTCACAATACATGAGCAAAAATATCTGTTGTGATGTATTTTCTTGGTAACTAAGATGAAAGTGGAAGTCATTGAGATAATTTTGTTGGAATGTTGATTATAAAGGAGGAAGTTTTACCTGCAAAATCATTTTCTTTATCCCTTCCTAGAACACAGTGTGTTGGTCATATATGTAGCCATGAGATAAGAGTATGGAGACTATAAGCCACATGGTCATGATCATGTTAATGTTACACTCTCAGACTACTGTACTATCCCCAGATCATATAATTTGGGGAGCTTGTTAGAAAAATACAAACGATTTAGAAAAGCCCATGAGTTCAATTATCTATTATACTCAATCAGGTTTATTCTTAACTGAATGAAACAATATTTTATTTAGTTATTTATTTATAATCATTATCAATCACCCTCCTTATCTCTTACCCAGGTTATCCATTATGGTAATTTAGTCTCCCACAAATGATGCATGAAGCCCCTCTGGTATTAGGGAAAAGACTTCCCAGTGTCTGTCCCCCTCAGCTTCAACACAATCCTAGCATTACTTCAGGAGCATAACTGTGAAAGATTTACCAAATCATATAGATATATTGTAGACGATACTATTTTTAGAGTCTAAAACGATGCTTGTTGTTCCTCTTTTCTATTAAAAGAGACAGCTGGGGAAGCAGGACACACAGTAGACTCATAGAATGGCAAATGCCCAAAACAGCACTCCTGCCTCAGAATCAACCCTTGGGACATTCAGATCTGGCTAAAAGGTCCATGAGAGTCTCATAGGCATGGAAAGCCATGACACCATAGCAAAAAACAATCTAAATGAAAGACCCTGGTGAACAAGACCCCAGCAGAAGGAACAGGCCATCAAGGAGAGAGGCGCCTTTCTCTGAAGGGAGGAAGGAACCTCCACTGTGACACGGCCTTGACTAAACAAGTTCAGAGTCGGTGAACTCAAGGGACTTCCATAGCCTAGACAGCTCATAGCAAGAGTCTCGGGTGATTGCTGACATCACAAATAAGAGTGCCAATTGTTAAATCAACAATGGGAGTCACTGGGTACATCCTCCCCACGTAGGATCTCTGTCCTTAATGTGTTTTACTATGAAACTTTAAAACACTACTAATCGAACAATACCCTATACCTTGTGCGGTTGTGTGAATGCAGCCTGTTGAAATCCTTGCTTAGTATATACTAAGTTGATCTTCAGTATATGAAGGTAATTGAAAATGAAACTCAATAAAGGGTGGGATGGGAGAGGGAGAGGGGAGGGCCACGGGAGGGAGGGAGGTTGGGGGGGAAGCCACAACAATACAAAAGTTGCACTTTGTAAATCCACATTTATGAAATAAAAAAATTTTAAAAAGAGAGAACTGATTATAATTAATTTAATCAAAACAGCAGTATTATTTTTACTTCAATATGACTTCATTATTGTAGTTTTTTCCTACAATAAGCAAACGTGTAGAGAAAGCAATTTTCAAGACATTTCTTAAAATTTTCCCTTTAAATTAATAAATAGATGGCAGTCAGAAAGCTAGAGAAATTAAGAAAAGGTATTATAATTTAAATAAATACCTATTGGGGACATACTAATACTTGCCTGTTAATTATACACATTCAATTCTTGCTAGTAATGCCTGGCTCATTTTGTTATCACATATTTTTATCCACAAAATAATTGTAATCATAGCACATCAGGTTAATCTGACACTTAGAGTGTACACAGCAATCCACCTTCCTGATAATTCACTTGTGAGGAAGCAGATAGTGGCTCAACTAGATGGGTTCCTCCCACAGACACAGGAGACCTGGATTGAGTTTCTGCCTCCTGGCTTTGGCCTGGCCAAGCTGAAGCTATTTAGGGCACTTGGGAATGGAAGTAAACAGAAGATTCATTCTCTTCTCTCTCTGTCTCCCTCTCTTCCTCTCTCTCCCTCTCCCTCTCTCCCCCTCTCTCCCTCTCTCCCTCTCCCCCTCTCCTTCTCTCCCTCCCTCCATCTCTACAATTCTACCATTTCAAAAAAAAATAAATAAATGAATTTTTTTTTGACAGGCAGAGTTAGACAGTGAGAGAGAGAGACAGAGAGAAAGGTCTTCCTTCTGTTGGTTCACCCCCAAATGGCTGCTATGGCTGGCATACTGCAGTGATCCGAAGCCAGGAGTCAGGTGCTTCCTCCTGGTCTCCCATGCAGGTGCAGGTCCCAAGCACTTGGGTCATACTCCACTGCCTTCCTGGGCCGCAGCAGAGAGCTAGACTGGAAGAGGAGCAACCGGGACAGAATCCAGCCCCCAACCAGGACTAGAACCCAGGGTCTGGCACCGCAGGCAGAGTATTAGCCTAATGAGCCAGGGCACTGGCATGAATACTTTTTTGAAAAGATTTATTTTATTTGAAAGGCAGAGGCAAGAAAGAGAGGTCTTCCATCTGCTGGTTCATTCCCCAAATGGCTGCAGCTGCTGCAGCTGCGCCAATCCAAAGCCAGGAGTCAGGAGCTTCTTCCATGTCTCCTGCACTAGTGCAGGGGCCCAAGCACTTGAGCAATCTTTGACTGCTTTCCCAGGCCACAGCCGACAGCTGGATCAGAAGTGGACCAGCCAGGACATGAACTGAAGCCCATATGGGAAGCCAGCACTGCAGGCAGCAGCTTTATCTGCTATGCCAAATGCCAGCCCCAGTGAACACAATTTTAAAATAATACATTTTTAAAAGTTGGCGGTATTGTGGCAGCAGCTGGCTTCCAGGAAGCTCACCAATTATTAAGAGCCTGGCCCTGCACATTGCTACAGTGAGCTGGGCTGAACCGCTGTGCCACAGGTCCTTTTAGAATAAATCATGGGATTGAGCTTCATTCAGATGTAGTGGAATACGCCAAGGAAAAACTGGAGAGCTTTGTCAAAAATAATAGCTTTGATAAATTTGAGTTCTGTGAACCTGCATTTGTAGTTGGTAATCACCTCTAGAAATGTCCTACAGTTATCAGTATGATCGAATTTACTGTGGTGCTAGGGTCCAAAAAGGCCTTGAAAACTATGTGAAAATTTTACTGAATGTGGGAGGCATGCTAGTCATGCCTATAGAAGATCAGTTAACACAGATTATGTGACCGGGACAAAACACTTGGGAAAGTAAAAATATCCTTGCTGTTTCATTTGCTCCACTTGTGCAGCCAAGTAAGAATGGTTACGGCAAGCCTGCTTCTGTGGGACTCCCCCCTGTGCTGTCAGGAACCTGCAGGACTTGGCTTGTATTTATATTCACAGCCCACTTAGAAATTTCATAAACAATGAAATGCAGGCCAAAAGGTTCCACCCAAAAGGAAAAGAAAGAGAGTGAAACAGAATTAACAGGCACGTCCTTGTAGGTAATCAGCTTATGCCTCAGCCTCTTAGTGAGGAGGATGAGAAAATGGAAGATCCCAAAGAAGAGGAGAAAGATCACAGTGAAGCTATGAAGCCAGAAGAGCTGCCTCAGAATTCATGGAGAAAGAAAATCATCAGCTGCCCTCCCTGAGTCTTTAAAAGCTTAATTGGCTGGCACCGCGGCTCAGTAGGCTAATCCTCTGCCTGCAGTGCCGGCACACCCAGTTCTAGTCGGGGCACAGGATTCTGTCCTGGTTGCTCCTCTTCCAGTCCAGCTGTGGCCCAGGAGTGCAGTGGAGGATGGCCCAAGTGTTGAGACCAGGAGGAAGCACCTGGCTCCTGGTTTTGGATTGCTACAGCCCGCCAGCCGTGGCAACCATTTAGGGAGTGAACCAATGGAAGGAAGACTTTTCTCTCTGTCTCTCTCACTGTCTATAACTCTACCTGTCAAATAAATTTTAAAATATTTCTTAAAAAGAAAAAAAAAAAGGGCCGGCACCATGGCTCACAAGGCTAATCTTCCCCCTGTGGCACCGGCACCCCAGATTCTAGTCCTGGTTGGGGTACCAGACTCTGTCCCGGTTGCTCCTCTTCTAGTCCAGCTCTCTGCTGTGGCCTGGGAGTGCAGTGGAGGATGGCCCAAGTGCTTGGGCCCTGCACCCGCATGGGAGACCAGGAGAAGCACCTAGCTCCTGGCTTCGGATCAGTGCAGTGCTTTGAACTACAGCGGCCATTGGGGGGTGAACCAATGGAAAAGGAAGACCTTTCTCTCTATCTCTCTCTCTCACTGTCCACTCTGCCTGTCAAAAAAAAAAGCTTGATTGACATGTTTTACAGACAAAAAACAGATTGAGAATAAAAAATGCCTACTGATAATTCCTGTGGACTTGAGCATGCAGCATTTGTTAGGAGTTAAAATAACTATTTCTTTCATCAGAGTGAATTTTAGGGAGGAAAAAGTATAACTGGTTTCTGTTAGTAACAAAAATAATGTACTGAGACATTAAAAAGAATCCCTTTTATAAAATCTATTTTTTTTTAAACCTTGGGAAAATGCTGCTGTATAAGTCACCCACAATGCTGGAGCTCTTAAACCAAATACTTTTTTTATTTTATTTATTTTTTTTATTTTTGACAGGCAGAGTGGACAGTGAGAGAGAGAGAGACAGTGAGAGAAAGGTCTTCCTTTTGCCATTGGTTCACCCTCCAATGGCCACCGCGGCCGGCGCGCTGTGCTGGTCTGATGGCAGGAGCCAGGTGCTCATCCTGGTCTCCCATGGGGTGCAGGGTCCAAGTACATGGGCCATCCTCCACTGCACTCCCTGGCCACAGCAGAGAGCTGGCCTGGAAGAGGGGCAACCGGGACAGAATCCGGCTCCCCGACCGGGACTAGAACCTGGTGTGCCAGCACCGCTAGGTGGAGGATTAGCCTATTGAGCCATGGCGCCGGCCAAACCAAATACTTTTTACACTGAACCATAGAAAAATGATCCTTAATAGACCTTGAAAATCGCCAGAGTCAAGATAACCTCACTAACTTTAAATACTGAAAATATAAAGGAGCAATAAAAACTGAGGGTTGTATTAAGTGTATACTTTTTTTTAACAGATAGAGTTAGAGAAAAAGATCTTCCTTCTGTTGGTTCACTCCTCAAATGGCTGCCACAGCCGGAACTACACCGATCTGAAGCCAGGATCCAGGTGTTTCCTCCTGGTCTCCTACACACTTGGGCCATCCTCCACTGCCTTCCCAGGCCACAGCAGAGAGCTGGACTGGAAGAGGAACAACCGGTACTAGAACCTGGCACCCATATGGAATGCCAGTGCCGCAGGCAGAGGATTATCCTAGTGAGCCATGGCACCGGCCCCAAGTATATACTTTCTAATATTCACTTGCTGTGCTCTTAAAAACCTCTGAGAAAGCAGATATCCCCACCCATCCACACCCCCCCCACACACACACAGGTCTTTTGGCAACAGATTAAAAAGCAAAAGTTGCAGGGCTATAAAATTTCATGAAACTTGTGTTTTTTAAAAGATAAATTACTTCATATGTTGCATTATTATTGCACTCATATATTGCCTGGAATATATTTACAGCAACTCAGAAATAGTAATTGCAACAAAAGTAAGGTAAATAGGTCTACAGAGCATTTGATTTCCTTATAAGATAAGTTTTCATAGAGGAAATAAAATAACTGCAATTCAAATCAGATTTATATGCTTAAGAAACAGGCAAAGAACTTGAACAGATGTTTTTCACATGAGGAAATTCAAATGGTCAGCACATGAAAAAATACTCAGGATCACTTGCCATCAGGAAAATGCAAATAAATACCAAAATGAGGTTGCACCTCACCCCACACAGAAATCAATAAAGAAATTAATGCTGATGAGGATGTGTGGAAAAGGGTACCCTAACCACTATTGTTGGGGTTGTAAACTAGTACAGACGTTGTGGAAGACAGATGTCCATCAACCAATGACTGGATATAGGAAATGTGATACACACACACACTATGGAATACTATTCAGCTGGAAAAAAGAAATCCTGTATTTTGCAATAAAATGGATGCAACTGAAAACCATTATATTTAGCGATATATGCCAGTCTCAGAAAGACAAATACCATATTATTTCCCTGATCTATGGTAACTAATAGTATACACAAAAAGTTTTTATATGAGCAAAAATGACATTTTGAGATTCAATATTTGTTTACAGCCTTGTCTCTGCTTTTGAGGAACAGTGCTATTTCCTGCTTACTCTGTTGAATTCTTTACTTAGTTTAGGGTTAATCTTATGAGTGTAATAGATTATGAAAATGGATTATGAAAATTATAGCATAAGGAAGGAGGAGGAAGGGTGACAGCATGGGTAGGAAGTATCCCTGCATGCCCAAATTTGTTATATGAATTCTGTTTACCTTAAAAAATAAATTAAAAGGGACTGGCACTGTGGTGCAGTAGGTTAATTCTCCACCTGTAGTGCTGGCATCCCATATGGATGGCAGTTCTAGTCCCAGTCGCTCCTCTTCCAATCCAGCTCTCTGCTATGTCCTGGGAAAGCAGCAAATGGTCCAAGTGCTTACGCCCCTGTACCTGTGTGAGAGACCAGGAAGAAGCTCCTGGTTCCTGGCTTCTGATCAGCCCAGCTCCTGCCATTGAATTAACCGGTGGATGGAAGACCTCTCTCTGTGTCTCTCCCTTGCACTGTCTGTAACTCTACCTTTTAAGTAAACAAATAAAATCTATAAAAATTAATTAGTTAAAATGGAAAAAAGAAAAAAGTATGTGAAACCAAATCAGATTACTCTGCTGGAATTTCATCAATGACTGTTAACTTCCCATTAGAGTTGTGGTTGTGCTGCTCATTCTAACACTTAGGAATGATCTTTCTTCCTAACGTTCCTCTATTAACTGGACACCTAGACTTTAGTAACCAGAGGTAATTAGGAAGAAAATCTCATGAGCACATTGTGTGGGATTAAACAGAAACTTTAATTTTGGTTCTAAAGAGCAAAAGGCTAGTATATGCCAAGGTAATCTGATGTAAAGATGAAGAAAATGATCATAATGGGCAGAGTACACAGAAACTTCTCAAACAATCTGGAATTATGTCAGTGTGTTACATTTTGGTGAGGATCAAACATGTAGTTAAAAAAGAGACCAAAGAGTAAGAAGAGTTACTGACTTTGTAAAACAAAGACAGTGATCTTGTGATGAAGAAATTAATGTTTTAAACAATTCAACCATAATTCCAAGTTCTTATATTTGCATTTTAGATATGAAAATGAGGCTGACTATATATATATATATATATATATATATATATATATATATATGTATAGGCACACACATACATACACACACATATATATATTTAAAGATTTATTTGTTTTGAAAGTTAGAGAGTGAGGGAGAGACAAAGCGGTAGTTCTTCCATTTGCTGGTTAACTCCCTAGATAGACACTATGGCCAGCACTAGGCCAGGCTGAAGTCAAGAGCTAAGAGCTTCATCTAGGTCTCCCACATGGGTGGGTCATGGCCAAATCAGCCATCTTCTGTTGCTTTTCCCAGGTCAGTAACAGGGAGCTGTATTGGAAGCATAATAGCTGGGACATGAACCAGTGCCCATATGAGATTCTGGCATTTCAGGTAGTAGCTTTATCCACTATGTCACAACGACAGCCCCACAAAAATATTTTTAAGTTTCTAACATCATAAGAATTTTTATTTGAAAATAACATATTCTCATATAAATCACATTATGTGCCTATGCCCTATATTCTTGACCTTAAATTCCAAACAGGATCAAATCTAGTTAAGGTAAGAAAGTAGACCATGGAATTATTGGGATGACCTCGATGGGGATTCCCTTATGCCACTAATCCCTGACACTCTGAATCTTTCCTGAAATCAGCGATCACAATGAAGTGACTGGCATAGCCTGCCACGATCTTTCCCTGAGTCAGGCAGCCTCTCTGGGTGTTGATCCAGGTCACTGAGGGTTAAACCATACAGCAGCTTGTCCCTGGGAGACAAATCTTGTCCCTTCTGCAGGGTTTGAGCAAATATACCGGTGACAAGAAGAAAAGTGAGGAGAGTGAAACACCTCAGATATGCTTTTGTCTCCACAGCTGAGAGTGAAACAGGAGCAACTAAATCTTGTCTGTATTCCCACTTCCTCCCAGGCTGCGGGGCCAGGACCCACCAGCAGAGAGTGCTGAAGGCTTATTTCATGTCTCTTCTTGTTATCATTGAAGGTGCCAGAAGTTATTTATCCTTAACTATCCCCTCTTACTGGGTCAAATGTGTTTAAACGATTATTGTTCATTCAAAATGCACACTAATAGAAAACAATCAATAATATAATATTATACATTTGCTAATGATCTAAAAAAGGCTACCAATGACAAGGACAACAAATAATCATTGGTTTAACTTACAGTGATTTTTTTTTGTAAGACTTCTAATTAGAAGTTACAAACACTTTATCTTCAAGCTCCCCTTCAGACAATGTGGCTGTTGGGCCAGGAAGAACTGGTGGGGCAAGAAGCTGGGGAGTGACTGAAAGAGCGAATATGGAGAGGCCCAAAAGGAGAAAGTGGAGAAGCAGGAGGGGAGCCCGACCCAGCCGAACAGTCTCCTCGGAGAAGAAAAAATGGCTACGCTAGAGGGGCTGGCATAGGGAATGGTGGCATCTGAGGAGGACACAGTCACTGCCGGTGAGGGTGCCCCTCACTCCCCCAGGCTCCGGGTGGTGAGGAGAGTGGCCTGGCCCACTGTGCAGCACCCAGCACTGCCATGGCCGCCCCCATAGCACAAAAAAAAGGCGCGGGTTCAGCCTCTACCTGGGCTCCGTGTCAGGCTCGCCCACTGTCTTCTACTTGGCGCCAAAGCGGCCTTCAGACAGGGTCCATGACTGGGAAGCAGCAAGCAGCGAGGCCCCACTCTTGTAGTAGGCAGGTGCAGGGAAGATACTGGAGAGGAGGACTGCCCCGGAGTGCCACTGGAGTCACAGGGACGGAGGCGTGTTAACTGTCAGCGTCTCTGACCCTGGTGCCATCGCTGCCCCTGTAACAGGGAAGAGGCCAACGTTCCTCTTCCCGGCTCAGTGTCGCCCCGGAGAAGGGCGGGTGAGCACACCATTGGCTCATGGGAGTGACTTGGTCCATCTGGGCCCCTGAGTGTGGGCCGGGGTTCGGACGGTGTGGCCCCTGGTACGCCTGGGCTGGAAGTGATGCAACCCGAGGCCTCGGAGCGTCATAAAGCCTAGCAGACACTGTGGCTGTGATCCAAGCTCTGAGCCAAGGGCAGCGAGGAGGGACTGCTGGGCGCCAGGAGCCTCTACTGGGCCTCCCGTCGCATGGATTTCTCAAGCACTAAGGAAGCCTTGAGAAAAGAAGCGGGGACCCTCGCCCGCGTGCTGATTTGTGCAGCCTTGCCACAGAAGAGAACGCCTGAGATCGGCAGTGGTTGCCGTCCTGGGTAGGTATGGGGACTTTTTGTTAGTTCCTGAATGCCGAGTTTTTTTTTTTTTTTTTAAGATTTATTTATATTGTTTGAAAGAGTTACACACAGAGAGAAGGAGAGGCAGAGAGAGAGAGAGAGAGAGAGAGAGAGAGGTCTTCCATCTGCTGATTCACTCCCCAGTTGGGCAAAACAGCCTGAGCTTCACCAACATGAAGCCAGGAGCCAGGAGCTTCTTCCAGGTCTCCCATATGGGTGCAGCAGCCCAAGGACCTGGGCCATCTTCTATGCTTTCCCAGGCCATAGCAGAGAGCTGGATCAGAAGTAGAGCAGCTGGGTCTTGAACTGGGGCCCATATGGAATGCTGGCACTGCAGGGGCTTTACCCACTATACCACAATGCCGGGCTGGCCCCATTTCCTGGCTGCTGGTTTTTATTTCGTCTTCGAAGACCCAAGATTGTGTTACAGGTATTCCTTATACATCTCTGCCCTCTTCATTATGATTGTCTCTTGTCTGGAAAGGTGCAGCAGGTTTTGATCTTAGACATGCAGGCCGCACCTGCCTTCATCCTCATGCTTTGTATGTCACAGAATCTATACCAATAGATTATTTCCCCTCTGTATTTTCTTCCACATTAGGAACAAATACTGACTCCAAGATGGATGAACTAACTTTTTTTCCTTCAACACTTCCCATTGGAGCTTTTTATCAGCTTTCCCCACCCAACCTGTCCATAAGCTTATAATATTTCTGTTTGATAGGAAATGCTTAAAACACACCTGTTTTCTCTTCCTGCTTTTTCTAACCTTGCAGAGTAGGGGAAAAAGCTAGATTTGTGTAACTTCAGGGTGAACCATATATCCTGAGACTGAAGAGAGTCAACAGATGTTACTGTCAAATCATTTTCTGGTAAGATTGTTTTCCCTAATTTATATGCAAGGTGCCTAAGGTAACACAATATTTGTATCATGAATCCTTAAAAACAGCACTCCATTGTGCTTGTTTACTCAAAAGAATTAAGTTTTTAATATTAAGTAATTCTTCCAGATGTAATGTAAAACTTACATATGAATGAGGGGGTTTTGAGACTGCACCTGTAGTAGATTTTAAGTAGATAATGTTTTTGTGTTACTTATAAGTTTCTGATTTCTTTCATGCAATACTAGCTGGGAATGAAGTCCTGTTACTTCCATTTTACTGAGGTGCTGCAACTGACCCAGATGAGAAATGTGCCCATGTTACAGGTGTAATAAGTGAAAACATGGTTGTGATCTAACCCCTTGAACATGTCTGTTCAGGCAAACAGCTGTATCAATTTACCCCATTTGTAACAGTGTTCAGATTTTCTTTTAAAAACTAGTTGTTTAATATTGAAAATATTGTCAAGGATTCATAACCTTTATTTGCTTGCCAAACTTGTTTCCCTGGAAGAAGATACACATGTATGCATGCACACAGATTATGCATAGTGTCAGCTGAAGTCAGCACTGCTGTGGGCCATTTGTTGTTGCTCTTGTGTTTTGATTAGAAGTCTTTTTAATGAGAACTTTAAAAAGGTTTGTGACACTTATTGCTTTATGGTAAAAAAAAAAATACAAGTGGTATGGCAATGTGTGTGTTCCTGTTAAGAATGATCCAAGTTTTTGTTAGCAGTCTTTGAAGTGAAAGAGTTTGACTAGGGAGTTACTTCAGAACTGCCAGGCTCCTAGAGGTTTCTAAAGCAGTAAGCATTGGGTGAGGCAGTGCATGTGCACTTCTTAGCATCACAGGTAATTCTGATGCACACTGATCTCATTCCAAACATCCATGACAAAAGATAGCAAAACTTTGGATGTTTCACCTTCTGAAATGCAGCTGAGGAACTTTTAAAATCTTTGATCCTTTTAGGAAATTATGTATTGATAGAGAGGTCAGTGCTAAGTGATGATACATCCAACAATCCTCAGCCCTTTTACCCTCAAACCACACTGGAACCCTATAGGATGTGCTTTGTTTCTCTGAACCCTTAATACAGTACCTGGTGCAGAGTGAGTGTGACTCGGATAGGAATGCTTTTCCCAAGGACATTGTATGATGAGCGATATTTCATTGTTCCAATGTGTACAGATGAACTCAGTTAAAACATGGTTTGGTGACTTCCTTGAGCTAGGATGTAACCAGGGATTCCTTGCCCAGAGTTCAGTGGATTGACCCCTTTGTTCTCTCTATTGTACCAGTGATTCCCTGGGCAGATCTTTTTGACAACACTTACCAGGCTGTTCTATCATCAATCTGATTGATTTTTCTGTCAGCTTCTGAGCCAGAACTGTATTGTACCAATTTATTTTGCACAGAATGAACATTTTGCCATCAAATGTTATTTTAAATCTGTAAATAACAAATATTGAGTCAATGAAAAAAAATTTTGATTAGACAGTGGTTGTAGATGTGCTAAATTTCTCAAATTATTATAAAACAGAAATTTTTACTTGTAAATGTTCTGATTTTTGTGTGCATAAATAATATTTTAATGTAAATTAGTGACTGATAACTTTTGTAGTCTTAGATGGGAGATTTAACACCTTCATATGTATTTGTCTACAAGTTTATATCACTGTTCTGTAATAGTACATGTTTATTGCTATATATAATAATCTTATCAGACATGTAATTTGTAGAATTGCATATGGCTGTAAAATAACTTTAAACCTCGACAATTTATAAATGTGAGGCTAGCAGTGACCTAGAAGTTTGGGGTGAGGTTCAACTAAGAATGGCTGTCCACAGGCAGGTCCTATGGTGACAGATAATAGGAACTTTATCCTGGACTGGAAGTTTGTGTACACAAACATAACAAGTGAACATGGCTATCAAAATGATCCCAGGCATGGTGGACACAGGTCTGTTCATCAACATGTCTGAAACAGTCTTCTTTGGGATTCAGGAGGCTAAGTGAATGTGTGGGAGAAACCCTTCTGTTGACTCCATGAGGAGCAGATGTGTTCACCTCGATCTCCAGCCCACATTCAGGATGGACATGCCTTTCCTGGAGCCTTTGCCTTAATATATCTTTGTGTGGGTGGAGGGACTAAATCCAATCTTCTGTAGTACTGTTACTATATGTCTTTATAAACAGAAATTTAAAGATACATATTTTACTATTAAAAATATTTAGTTTATTTAGTGGGAGACACAGCAGACTCATAGAATGGCAGATGTCCTAAATAGCACTCTGGCCTCAGAATCAGCCCTTAAGGCATTTGGATCTGGCTCAAGAGCCCATGAGAGTATTTCAGGCATGGAAAGCCAAGACAGTTTGAAAAAAAAAGACCTAAATGAAAGATCTCTATGAGTGAGATCCCAATGGAAAGAACAGGGCCATCAAAGAAGGAGGTACCTTTCTCTGAAGGGAGGAGAGAACTTCCACTTTGACTATGACCCTGTTGAAATAAGATTGATGTCGGCTAACCCTAAAGGCTTCCATAGCCTTGGCAACTCATGACTAGAGTCTAGGGAGATTACTGATGCCATAAACAAGAGTGTCAAATTGTTAAATCAACAACAGGAGTCACTGTGTACTTACGTCTCATATGGGATCTGTCCTTAATGTGTTGTCCAATGTGAAGTAATGCTATAACTAGTACTGAAACAGTATTATTACACCTTGTGTTTCTGTGTGCGTGCAAACTGATGAAATCTTTACTTAGTATATACTAAATCAATCTTCTTTATATAAAGATAATTGAAAATGAAATAAAAAACTTGGTGTTAAATTGGAAATTGCATAGAAAATTAATCATTTTTTAAAAAAAAATCATGTAGGATCTCTGTCCTTAATGTGCTGTACATTTTGATTTAATGCTATAACTAGTACTCCAACAGTATGTTTCACTTTGTGTTGCTATGTGGGAGCAAATTGTTGAAATCTTTACTTAATATATACTAAACTGATCTTCTGTATATAAAGAGAATTGAAAATGAATCTTGATGTGAATGGAAGGGGAGAGGGAGTGGGAAAGGGGAGGGTTGTGGGTGGGAGGGAAGTTATGGATGGGGGAGCCATTGTAATCCATAAGCTGTACTTTGGAAATTTATATTCATTAAATAAAAGTCTAAAAAAATTCAGTTTTTATATAAAGCAGAGTTTGATTTCATGGTTTGTCTGAAATATTTACCAAAAAATAAAAATAATAGGGCAAAAAGGGGAAGACTATCTCTAAAACCTTTGACTTGAGCCTGCTGGGTAAGCTTCTGAATATTGGGTTTGCTGAGAAATGAATATCAGAGTTTTTCTTGAAGCTGATAACATGAAGGACCTGGCCAGCAGTGATCTTCTGATGCCTAACAGGATGCTTTGTTTCCTTTTCTGCCATTATCTGTTGTGTTTTTAGTCTGTTCTCATTGTAATCATGCACAATACAGTTACTTATGAAGATCAAGTTTACAAAGTCTGCTGAGTGGAGCAGTGTGACATGTAGTGACTCAGAATGTAAACTCTCAGGGGCAAATGTGGTAGTACCTTTGCTCAGATCAGGGAGTTGTTCAAATCCCTCATTTTTGAAGAAGTTGGCCAGAAATACTTGCCAATGCTGCCAGAGCACTACTGCAAAATGTGAAATATTTGTTTTTAAATAATTTTCTTTTTGTTGTTAATTGTTTTGCTGTTCCTTTATTATCACTGGCATGGTTTGGCATCAGATGTCATCATGTCTTTATATTCTTTGAAGATTCAAATAAAAAGTGTGGTGCCAAAAGAAGAAATACAAAATAAAATTCAAAGATAAGATTAGTAATATTTTTATGAGAATAATGGTATCAGTGACTCAACTTTGACAAGAAATGTATAAAAGTTTTATTATTTGATGAGATCCTTCAAGGTATGCTTGGCAGAGAACCTGGAAAACTTTCTTTAAAGCACTGCTGCTGTGAGGGGATGATTGGGTTACAGAAAAAAAGTATTCCAACCACTGGTTGGACTTCATCATCCAAGTGCAATTTGCTAAAATAAACAGTGCAGGAAAAGGAAAAGCTAGAACATGGCTGTGCCTGAGATTGAGCTAATAATTGCCCCACACTCAATTATTTGCAACACAAAGTAGTCACTGTAGACTGTCATCATTTCTTCTTTGTAGTTTCTCCTGTATCATTTAACTGAGTAAAGCACTAGTACCCCACAGTTCACTCCATACATTTATTTTTTTAAAGTTGTACAGTTTATTAATTCTTATGAAAAATTCACAAAATCACCATAAAGTTAATACAAAATCTTTACTCCTTCAGCTTTTTGCCAGCACTAACATTGGATTTGGCAGTTCCCCTGAACTTCTTCAATGTGTTGTAACACTCCTGTTGCTGTTGTGTTGAGATCTTTTTCTTCTCATACAGGCTATGTCTTGCAAGTCAATGTTTGATTTCATTTTTTTAACATAATCCAAGGAATCATAAATCATACCAAAGTCCATTGTCTTGCCACCACCAAAATGGGTTCTAAAACCAAATACAAAGATGACATCAGGAGTTGTCTAGCACATTTTGGCTAGTTTTTCCCAAATCTCTGTGGAACAGTTGCCTGCCCAGAGTGGAGCATGTCAATGACCATTTGTTCCCTCTGAAGTGGTCGGTTAGTCATGAACTTCCTGGTACAAATAGTACTGTGTCATTCATTATGTCAGCTGATCACTACAAAAAGAAAAATGCTACTATATTGCTATAAATCTCAAATAAAATATAATTTAATTCAACTGAGACAAAAGGTATAAAGAGTGATACCTGGGGCTGGCGCTGTGGTGCAGCAGTTTAAAGCCCTGCCCTGAAGTGCTGGCATCCCATATGGTTGCCAATTCTAGTTTCGGCTGCTCCTCTTCTGATCCAGCTCTCTGCTATGGCCTGGGAAAGCAGTAGAAGATGGCCCAAGTGCTTGGGCCCCTGTGCCCATGTGGGAGACCCAGAAGAAGTTCCTGGCTCCTAGCTTTGGATCAGCTCAGCTCCAGCAGTTGCAGCCATCTAGGGAGTGAACCAGCAGATGGAAGACCTCTCTCTATGTCTCTACCTCTCTCTGTAACTCTTTCAAACAAATAAAATAAATCTTTAATAAAAAATAGTGATACCTTATTCATAAAGTTACAGTCCACAAATAAGATAAAATAGCTGTGATTTTTTATATACTTTCACAGCAGTCTCATATTCACAAGAACTAATCTGATGAAAACAAGTTGATATTACAAAAACAATACTATGACAGATAAATTTGGAATGTTCTTACTGTGAATGAACAGATCAAACATGGTAAAAAGTTTTATAAAATAAGATTCTACTAGTTAACCTTCAAGTACTAAGAAAAAAATCTGTTGTTCCTCAAAACAAATATTGTGCATGTTATAATCACTGATCAGCATGCAATATTGAAATTATGGCAAAAAATAGAATACATATATATGATTATACTTTGGATAATTCATGGAAGAATGGAATTAAAGATGTGTTTTGAAATCCATTTATAATTTTAATAGCATAAATATTTCATACAAAATTCAAAACTTTGTTGTATACATGGATTTCAAAATTCCATTTCCGGGGCCGGCATTGTGGCATTGCAAATGGTGCCTACATAAAGAAATTGGGAAGACAAAAAATAAATGAGCTATCAATGCATCTCAAGGATTTAAAAAAAAAAAGCACACACAGCAAACCAAACCCAAAACCAGTAGGAGAAAGAAATAATTAAAATTAGAGAAGAAGTTAACAAAATTGAAACAAAAATACAAAATATCAGCAAAATGAAGAGATGATTTTTTGAAAAAATAAAACTGATACATCATTGGCTGCACTAGCAAAAAAAAGAAGACCCAAAATAATAAAATTAGACATGAAAGAGGGAATGTAACAGACACCATAGAAATAAAAGGAATCTTAAGAAATTACTACAAAGAGCTGTATGCCAACAAACTAGGAAGCCTAGAAGAAATGGATAGATTCCTAGACATATGCAACCAACCAAAATTGAGCCATGAACACACAGAAAACCTAATCAGACCCATAACAAAGACAGAAATTGAATCATTAATAAAGGCTCTCCAAAAAAAGAAAAACCTAGGACTGGATGGCTTTACTGCTGAATCCTACCAGACATTTAAAGAAATAATCCCAATTCTTCTCAAGCTATTCAAAATAATTGAAAAGGAGGGAATTCTCCCAAGTTCTTTCTATGAAGCCAACATCACCTGAATCCCTAAACCTGAAAAAGACGCAACTGAGAAAGAGAACTACAGACCAATTTGCCATGAACACAAATGAAAAAATTCTGTACAAAACTCTAGCCAAACAAGTCCAACAACACATCAGAAAAATCATTGACCCCAACCAAGTGGGATTTATCTCTGGTATGCATGGATGGTTCAATATTAAAAATCAGTAGGAGCCAAGATGGTGTAATAAGAAGGGAGCTTACTGACAGTCCAGGAGAAGGCAGATTAATAAAAGTGAAAATAGTGTAGTCTCAGGGAAGAATTAGGAAAAAAACAACAGAGGAAAGTCTTGTGTAATTAGAGGGACACAGTGGACCTACATGGAGGACACAAGTACCCACAGCTTGGGACTCTAGCTGTTGAGAGGCTCTGCACCTGCACTGGAAGGAGAGGTGAGATAAAACCACAGTAGCCTGAGACACTGGCAGAAAAATGGCAGGAAGAGCCTAAAGGGAACAAGGCTTGAAGCCCCATGGGGGAAAAAACACCAGCTTAACTAGAGGAGAGAAAAAATAAAAGGGACAGTACGGACATGATTCTATCTCTCCAATCACCTTACAAAAGCCTAGGAGCCGATAGAGCAGGCACCATTTTGGACATATGTAACAGTTGTGCAAGCTTGGGGCTGCACCCAGCAATCAGCCAAACAGAAAAAAACTTACTCTGGTGGGGAGTAATAACAGGAGACTAAGACCTAGTGAATGTGTGGAGCTTATGAGCTGGGACAGTGAAAAAAAACCTGTGTGTGTGTGGTATAACTCACAGTGTGGCTGAGACTTGAGTAGTCTTAGTGGGAGATGCCACAAGCATGGACCACACTGGCTACCTGGTGAAAGACATTGCAGGGGAATCTGAGCTTACAGTGAGGACTGCACAGATCTTTTGTGTGGTCCTTGGGACAGAGCAGATGAATATTGTACCCACAGGGGCTAGTGCTCAGGCACTGATTGCTACCAAGGAGAAGAGCTCAGCTGAGCAGAATCACTTCCCTTCTGAATAAAAAGAAAAAAAAAAGAGAGAGAGAAGATTTACCACACCAAACCTGGGTGTGTCACCTTTGGCACACCCTTAAGCCTGAAGAACTGAACAGTGCTCTCTGGCCACACCTATCACAAGCCTCTAGAGATTTATGAAAAGCAGATAGTCCACTTAAACTAGAGACATAGTATAATGAAAAAAGCCACCACAGCAAGAAAAAAAAAGAAGAAACCAAAGAATATATCCACAATGCCAAAGAACAAACACAAAAACCAAGGAAATAAGAAAAAGGAAGACATCATGAAGCTCCCAAATGAACATGACACTTCAATACAAGAATATGAAGATGATGAGATAGAAGAAATGGAAGATACGGAATTCAAAAAATTTATGATGAGAACATTTAGAAGTTATCAAAAACAAATGCAGTGGCCAGCACTGTTGCTCAATAGGCTAATCCTCTGCCTGCAGTGCCAGCACACTGGGTTATAGTCCCAGTCGGGGTGCTGGATTCTGTCCCAGTTGCCCTTCTTCCAGTCCAGCTCTCTGCTGTGGCCCGGGAGTGCAGTAGAGGATGGCCCAAGTGCTTGGGCCCTGCACCCCATGGGAGACAAGAATAAGCACCTGGCTCCTGCCAGATCAGTGTGGTGTGCTGGCCGCAGCACACAGGCCACAGTGGCCATTGGAGGGTGAACCAATGGCAAAGGAAGAATTTTCTCCCTGACTCTCTCTCTCACTTACTGTCCACTCTGCCTGTCAAAAAAAATGAAAAACAAATGCATGAACTACAGAAATTCATTCAGGACAGGACAGAAAATCTCTCTCATGAAAATGAAATCTTAAGGAGGAATCAAAATGAAATGAGGAATTTAATAGAACATGAAATTGAGATACTGAAGAGAAATCAAAATGAAATGAAGAATTCAATAGAACAAATGAAAAACACATTTGAGAGCCTTAAAAACAGAATCAGTGAGGTAGAAGAGAGAATATCAGACCTAGAAGACAGAGCACAGGAAGGTATACAGTTAAACCAAAGAAAAGAAGAGGAAATTAGAAATCTAAAAAAATATTGTTGGGAGTCTACAGGATACTATTAAAAAATCCAACATTTTGGTTCTAGGATTTCCTGAAGGAATGGAGAGAGAGAAAGGATTAGAAGGCCTTTTTAGTGAGATACTAGCAGAAAAATTCCTGGGTTTGGAGAAGGAAAAAAAATCCAAGTACAAGAAGCACATAGAACCCCCAATAAACAAGACCCAAAAGGATCCTCACCATGACACATTGTAATTAAACTAACCACAGTGAAGCAGAAAGAAAAGACTCTAAAATGTTCAAGAGAGAAATGTCAGGTTACTCTCAGAGGATCTCCAATTAGACTCACAGCTGACTTCTCATCAGAAACCCTACAGACTAGGAGGGAATGGCGAGATATAGCCCAGGTACTAAGAGAAAAAAACTGCCAGCCCAGAATATTATATCCTGCAAAGCTCTCATTTGTGAATGAAGGTGAAATTAAGACCTTTCATAGCAAACAGAAATTGAAAGAATTTGTCACCACTTGTCCAGCCCTGCAAAAGATGCTTAAAGATGTGTTACACACAGAAACACGGCCATCAATATGACAGAAGGTAAAGGAAAAAAATCTTCCAATAAAAGATCACAGGAAGTTCAAAGCACATATTAGAAATATCTTTGAAAAATTGCAGGGCAAAGTCACTACTTATCCATAGTCACATTGAATGTAATGGCCTCTACTCTCCAGTTAAAAGATACAGACTGGCTGAATGGATTAAAAAACAAAACCCATATATTTTCTGCTTACAAGAAACATGTCTTTCCAACAAAGATGCATGCAGACTGAAAGTGAAAGGTTGGAAAAAGATATTCCATGCCAACATAAACCAAAAAAAGAGCTGGCATAATCATATTAATATCACACAAAATAAACTTTAACTCAAAAACTGTTAAGAGAGATAAAGAGGGTCACTATATAATGATTAAGGGATCAATTCAACAGGAAGATGTAACTATTATAAATGTACATGCACCTGATTACAGGGCACCAGATTATTTAAAAGATATATTAAGGAATTTAAAGGGAGACTTAGACTCCAATACAATAGTACCGGGGGACTTCAATACTCCACTTTTAGCAATAGACAGATCAACCTGACAGAAGATCAACAAGGAAACAGCAGATTTTTTTTTGACAGGCAGAGTGGACAGTGAGAGAGAGAGACAGAGAGAAACGTCTTCCTTTTGCCATTGGTTCACCCTCCAATGGCCACCGCGGTAGCGTGCTGCAGCCGGCGCACCACGCTGTTCCGATGGCAGGAGCCAGGTGCTTCTCCTGGTCTCCCATGGGGTGCAGGACCCAAGGACTTGGGCCATCCTCCACTGCCTTCCCGGGCCACAGCAGAGAGCTGGCCTGGAAGCGGGGCAACCGGGACAGGATCGGTGCCCCGACCGGGACTACAACCCGGTGTGCCGGCGCCGCAAGGCGGAGGATTAGCCTGTTGAGCCACGGCGCCGGCCAGGAAACAGCAGATTTAATAGACACTATTGCCCAAATGGATCTAACAGATATCTACAGAACTTTTCATCCTACACTTGAAGAATACACATTTTTCTCAGCAGTAAATGGAACCTACTCTAGGATTGACCACATACTAGGCCATAAAGCAAGTCTCAGCAAATTCAAAAAAACTGAAATCATACCATGCATATTCTCAGACCACAGTGGAATGAAGCTGGAAATTAGCAACTCAGGAATCCCCAGAGCATATGCAAACAAATGGAGACTGAACAACATGCTCCTGAATGAACAGTGAGTCATAGAAGAAATCAAAAGAGAAATCAAAAACTTTCTGGAAGTAAATGAGGATAACAACACAATATATCAAAACTTCTGGGATACAGCAAAAGCAGTGTTAAGAGGGAATTTTATAGCAATAGGGGCCTACATCAAGAAACTGGAAAGGCACCAAGTGGATGAGCTATCAATGCTTCTCAAAGAACTAGAAAAACTGCAGCAAACCAGACCCAAAACTAGTAGGAGAAGAGAAATAATTAAAATTAGAAAAGGAATCAACAGAATTGAATCCCAAAACACATTACAAACGATCAGCAAAAGGAAGAGCTGTTTTTTTTAAATAAATGAAAATTGACACCCCATTGGCCCAACTAACTAAAAAAATAAAAGACCCAAATCAATAAAATCAGAGATGAAAAAGGGAATGTAACAACAGACACCACAGAAATAAAAAGAGTCATCAGAAATTACTACAAGGACTTGCCAGCAAACAGGGTAATCTATCAGAAATGGATAGATTCCTGGACACATACAACCTACCTAAATTGATTCAGGAAGACATAGAAAACCTAAACAGACCCATAACTGACACAGAAATAGAAACAGTAATAAGGCCCTCCCAACAAATAAAAGCCCAGGACCAGATGGATTCACTGCTGAATTCTACCAGACATTTAAAGAAGAACTAACTCCAATTCTTCTCAAACTATTCAGAACAAGTAGAAAAGAGGGAATCCTCCCAAATTCTTTCTATGAAGCCAGGATCACCTTAATTCCTAAACATGAAAAAGATACAGCATCAAAAGAGAATTACAAAAAAATTTCCCAGATCAACATAGATGCAAAAATCCTCAATAAAATTCTGACCAATAGAATGCAACAACACGTCAGAAAGATCATCCACCCAGACCAAGTGGGATTTATCCCTGGTATGCAGGGATGGTTCAACGTTTGCAAATAAATCAATATAATACACCACGTTAACAAACTGCATAAGATAAACAATATGATTATCTCAATAGACGCAGAAAAGCATTTGATAAAATGCAACACCTTTTCATGATGAAAACTCTAAGCAAATTGGGTATAGAATGAACATTCCTCAATACAATCAAAGCAATTTATGAAAAACCCATGGCCAGTATCCTATTGAATGGGGAAAAGTTGGAAGCATTTCCTCTGAGATCTGGTACCAGACAGGGATGCCCACTCTCACCACTGCTATTCAAATTATTACTGGAATTTTGAGCCAGGGCCATTAGACAAGAAAAAGAAATTAAAGGGATACAAATGGGGAAGGAAGAACTCAAACTATCCCTCTTTGAAGATGATATGATTCTTTATTTAGGGGATCCAAAGAACTCTACTAAGAGACTATTGGAACTCATGGAGGAGTTTGGCAAAGTAGCAGGATATAAAATCAATGCACAAAAATCAACAGCCTTTGTATACACAGGCAATGCCATGGCTGAGAAAGAACTTCTAAGATCAGTCCCATTCACAAGCTACAAAAAAAAATCAAATACCTTGGAATAAACTTATCCAAGGACTTAAAAGATCTCTATGATGAAAATTACAAAACCTTAAAGAAAGAAATAGAAGAGGATACCAAAAAATGGAGAAATCTTCCATGCTCATGGATTGGAAGAATCAATATCATCAAAAGCGATTTATACATTCAATGCAATACCAATCAAAATACCAAAGACATTCTTCTCAGATCTGGAAAAAATGATGCTGAAATTCATATGGAAGCACAGGAGACCTCGAATAGCTACAGTAATCTTGTACAACAAAAACAAAGCCAGAGGCATCACAATACCAGATTTCAGGACATACTACAGGGCAGTTGTAATTAAAATAGCATGGTACTGGTACAGAAACAGATGGATTAGACAATAGAACAGAATAGAAACATCAGAAATGAATCCAAACATCTACAGCCAACTTATATTTGATCAAGGATCTAAAACCAGCTCCTGGAACAAGGACAGTCTATTCAATAATCGGTGCTTGGAAAACTGGATTTCCATGTGAGGAAGCATGAAGCAAGACCCCTGCCTTACACATTACACAAAAATCCACTCAAACATGGATAAAAGATCCAAATCTATGACCTGATACAATCAAATTATTAGAGAACATTGGAAAAACCCCGCAAGATATAGACAGCAGCAAAGACTTCTTGGAAAAGACCCTGGAGGCACAGGCAGTCAAAACCAAATTAACAATTGGGATTACATGAACTTGAGAAGTTTCTGTACTGCAAAAGTAACAGGAAAGTGAAGAGGCAACCGACAGAATGGGAAAAATATTTGCAAACGATGCAACAGATAAAGGATTAATAACCAGAATCTATAAAGAGATCAAGAAACTCCACAACAACAAAACAAACAACCCACTTAAGAAATGGGCCAAGGACCTCAATAGACATTTTTCAAAAGAGGAAATCCAAATAGCCAACAGACACATGAAAAAATGTTCAGGATCACTAGCAATCAGGGAAATGCAAATCAAAACCACAATGAGGTTTCACCTCACCCCAGGTAGATTGGCTCACATACAGAAATCTACCAACAACAGATGCTGGAGAGGATGTGGGGAAAAAGGGGCACTAATCCACTGTTGGTGGAATGCAAACTGGTAAAGCCATTACGGAAGTCAGTTTCGAGATTGCTCAGAAACCTGAATATAACTCTACCATACAACCCACTCCTTGGAATTTACCCAAAGGAAATTAAATTGGTAAACAAGCTGTCTGCATCTCAATTTTTATTGCAGCTCAATTCACAATAGCTAAGACCTGGAACCAATTTAAATGTCCATCACCGGTAGACTGGATAAAGAAATTATGGGACATGTACTCTATAGAATACTATGCAGCAGTAAAAAACATTGAAATCCGGTCATTTACAACAAAATGGAGGAATCTGGAAAACATCATGCTGAGTGAAATAAGCCAGTCCCAAAGGGACAAATATCTTATGTTCTCCCTGATCAGTGACAACTAACTGAGCATCTAAAGGAAACTTGTTGAAGTGAAACTGATACTATGAGAAACAATTTTTTTATCCGCCCTTGTACTGATTGTCGAGGAACAACTTACTACTTTATTACTCTTAGTATTTTTTTTGTTCTACTTAATACCATTGGTTGAACTCTTTAATTAACACACAATTATTCTTAGGTGTTTAAATTTAACTGAAAAGTGATTCCTGTTAAATATAAGATTGGGAATAAGAAACAGAGGAGATGTACAGTTCAGCACATGCTCAATCGGACTTACCCCTAATGGTAGAGTTAGAAACGTGCTAGGGGATTCCAATTCAATCCCATCAAGGTGACATGTACCAATGCCATGTCACTAGCCAAATTGATCAGCTTTAGTTCATAATTGATCACAATGATAGGATTAAGTGTCAAAGGGATCACATAAACAAGACTAGTGTCTGCTAATACTATCTGATATAATTAAAAAGGAGAGAATGATCCAACATGGGAAGCAGAATACACAGCAGACTCATAGAATGGCGGATGTCCTAAACAGCACTCTGGCCTCAGAATCAGCCCTCAAGGCATTCGGATCTGGCTAAAAAGCCCCATGAGAGTATTTCAGGCATGGAAAGCCAAGACACTCTGTCAAAAAAAAAAAAAACCTAAATGAAAGATCTCTGTGAGTGAGAGCCCAGTTGAAAGAATGGGCCATTAAAGAAGGAGGTAACTTTCTCTGAAGGGAGGAGAGAACTTCCACTTTAACTATGAGCTTGTCTAAAAAAGATCAGAGTTGGTGAACTAAATGGCATCCATAGCCTTGGCAGCTCATGACAAGAGCCTCAGGTGATTACTGATGTCATAAATAAGAGTGTCAATTGTTAAATCAACAATAGGAGTCATTATGCACTTACTCCCCATGTAGGATCTCTGTCCTTAATATGTTGTACTATGTGAATTAATGGTATAACTAGTACTCAAACAGTACTTTATACTTTGTGTTTCTGTGTGGGTGCAAATTGTTGAAATCTTTACTTAGTATATACTAAACTGATCTTCTGTACATAAAGATAATTGAAACTGAATCTTGATGTGAATGGGATGGGAGAGGGAGTGGGAGATGGGATGATTGCAGATGGGAGGGTATTTATGGGGGGGGGAGCCACTATAATCCAAAAGCTGTACTTTGGAAATCTATATTTATTAAATAAGTTTAAAAAAAAAAACAGAGAACCCAAGATATGCTACGCATGAAGTTCTCATTTCCTAGCTCAGTTACTAAAACAGCAAAGAAGAAACTCTTGAATAGAATTAGACTCATATTCACCCTACTACTTAGAACAATTTAAATACCTCAAGAAAAGCTAGAGGTCAGAATCAGATCACCCTGCTCTCTAAACTTTTAAGCTACAGGAGCTGACTGAAAAACTGAGGAAGTTTCCAACTAAATGCAAACTGTAAAAAAAAGAAAAGTTGCAACATGGAAAATTACAATCAAATATGGGTTGAAAAACTCTAAGAGCAGAGTTCAAAAATCAAAGATCAAAACTTCTTGTCAACTTTTTTCCTAACAGAAAACCTGGTTGTTTTAACATTAACATGTAGGACCAAATTCTATCTTCATGTCAATGTGCCTTTTGTATTAATGCTCAATTTCCAGAAACTCATGTGGCCAATTCCATGATAACCTCAGCCAATCTACCACAAATCTACAACACTTTATATTTTCCTCAGCTGATTGTCCTGTTTTGTTCCTCTTTCTCTGTGCCAAACACCATTGTACTTTAGGGCAAATATTACCTTTTCCTTTATTTAAAACATATCTCTTATATTCCATAACTTCACTAAAAGTATGTCTGTGTATCACAGTTTTGTAACCTTTTCTCTTAAATTTGGTTACCATATACTTGTTAGAATTATTCCTTATTCTAAGTAACTTAATTTCCAACAAAAGCTTAGTAAACAATTTTGAACTGACATACTTCAATAATTGATGAAAGCACAGTTACTTGTAGGTCCAGTGCCTTTTATATAATTTAAGATGTCAAGAGTTCATGAATTTACATTTAGGAACATTTACCTCTTTCAGGGGTTAATCTGGTAATGCACAACTATAGTAAAAAGGGTGGTCCTTACTAGCACTTCTTGCAGGCTTATGCCAGGTGCTTGGCTGAGGGATCTACACACCTTAAGCTTTTTGATCCTCATCACAGCTTTCTGGGGCTATAATTATGGTTATCTCTACTTCTCAGTTAAGACATGACAAACATACCCTGAGTAAATTTCCTCTAGTCACAAGTGAGCATAAATTCTAACATGGGCCGGCGCCGCGGCTCACTAGGCTAATCCTCCGCCTTGCGGCGCCGGCACACCGGGTTCTAGTCCCGGTCGGGGCACCGATCCTGTCCCGGTTGCCCCGCTTCCAGGCCAGCTCTCTGCTGTGGCCCGGGAAGGCAGTGGAGGATGGCCCAAGTCCTTGGGTCCTGCACCCCATGGGAGACCAGGAGAAGCACCTGGCTCCTGCCATCGGAACAGCGCGGTGCGCCGGCCGCAGCGCACTACCGCGGCGGCCATTGGAGGGTGAACCAACGGCAAAAGGAAGACCTTTCTCTCTGTCTCTCTCTCTCTCACTGTCCACTCTGCCTGTCAAAAAAAAAAAAAAAGATAAAAAAAAATTCTAACATGATAAAAAGCTTCAGAATATTAGATAATATGAACTTACCATGTGTAAAATGTTTATGGAAAATATGTATCATGACAAAGTTATGCATGGATTATCAAAAAATTTTTATACCAAAACAAATATACAATTTTTCTTCCCACAAACTTTTTCAAGTACAATAATGTTGCTCCTGGCAGTTATGGGAGGGGGGAAGCCATTGTAACCCATAAGCTGTACTTTGGAAATTTATATCATTAAATAAAAGTTTAATAAATGAAAAAAAATAAAAATAATAAAATATATGTTTATGCATTAAAAAAAAGAAAAAAAAGCTGTCAAATAACAGATAACTCTTCCAAAGCCAGTAATAAAGACCTTCCCAAAAAGTAAAACCTAGGACTTATGGATTCACTGCTGATTTTCTACCAAATCTTTAAAGAGACATTAACTCAATTCCTCTCAAACTATTGTAAACATTTAATATAAACTCCTCCCAAGTTCTTTCTACTAGTCCAGCATCACCTTTATTCTAAAATCAGAGAAAAATATAAGGAAAGAAGTATAGGCCATTATCCCTTCTGAAAATAGATGCAAAACTCTTCAACAAAATACTAGTTAATCAACTCCAAAATTCATCAGAAAGATCATCCATCTGGACCAAATGAGATTTATTCCTGTTATGCAGAGTTACTTCAACATTCCAAAATCAATAAATGTGATAAATCAGATAAGTCAGAGCCACAGATCTTATTGGCTCTAAGCTGAAAAGCCCTTCACTCAGCCCAACTTCCAAAGTGAACACTGCAGCTGAGGGGATGGTCAAGTAGGGTCAGCAACATTGCAGGCAGAACTGGCCTTTACCTGGCCAGCTCTCCTCCCAGGCCAGCCAAGTAATGAAAGTCAACAGAGTGCCTTCCCCTAGGAGGTTCACACCTCCCTTAGGATATACCCCATGTGAAGAGATAGATAGGTCTGGGCCTCTTAACTTACCAGGCCTAAAGCCCACCAGATTATTATCAAGCCCCTTCTGTCAGGTTCTATTTGCCTCTCAATCAGAAAACTTAATTGTAACTTAGACAGCACCTTTCTTAGCTCCTCTAATAATGACTCTGTCTTTTGTTCTAGACCCTGTCTAGCATACTTGGGCCTCATTCCTTCGTAATCATAACCTCTACCACCAATGGCTCTACTCCCAACCTGTGTGTACTGATGGTCCTCTTCCACACTTAATGCTGTATAATTGTTTAAACCTGGTAAATGCCACTCTTAGGATCATTGGTTACTATCCTCACTCTGCCTTTTATGACCTTGTCTAAATATGATCAGAGTTGGCAAACTTGGAAGGCTTACATAGGCTTGGCAACTCATGATGACAGCCTAGGGTGGTTATTGGCGCCATAAACTAGAGTGTCAATTTGTTGGGTCAACAACAGGAGTCACTGTGCACTTGCTCCTCATGTGGGATCTCTGTCCTTAATGTGCTGTACATTTTGATTTAATGCTATAACTAGTACTCAAACAGTATGTTTCACTTTGTGTTTCTATGTGGGTGCAAACTGTTGAAATGTTTATACTAAATTGATCTTCTATATATAAAGAGAATTGAAAATGAATCTTGATGCAAATGGAAGGGGAGAGGGAGCGGGAGAGGGGAGGGTTGCGGGTGGGAGGGAAGTTATGGGAGGGGGAAGCCATTGTAATCCATAAGCTGTACACTGGAAATTTATATTCATTAAATAAAAGTTAAAAAAATAAATAAATAAATTTAAAAAATAAAATAAAAATTAAGTACAGGAAACAATTTAACACAATAAATACAACAACGACAACAACAAAAACATATGGTTACCTCAAAAGATGCAGAGTGAACTTGTGATAAAATATAACATGCTTTTATGATAAAAACCTTAAGGAAATTGGATATAAAAGGAACATTCCTCAAAACAATCAAAGCATTATATGACAAACATACAGAAAAATTATATTGAATGGTAAAAAGCTGGAAACATTTCCATCATGATCCAAAACCATAACAGGATGCTTGGTTTGACCACAATCAATATACTTCTAGAAGTTTTATCCAGAGCCATTGGGCAAGAAAAAGGAATCAAAATTATTCAAATTGAAGCAAGGTAATCAAATTTACAGATGATATGATCCTTTATATAGGGAACCAAAATATTCCTCTAAGAGACTGAAGGAACTCACAAGAGTTTGGTTACATTTAAAATCAACATGGAAAACTCCACAGCATTTGTATACTGAAAATTACAAATCATTAAAGAGAAAACATAGGAAGACACAAAAAATGGAAAAATATACCATGTTAATAAATTGAAAGAATGAATGTCATCAAAATGTTTATATTACCAAAAGCAACATACAGATGCAATGTGATCCAATCAAAATACTATGGACATGCTAAAATACTCATGGAAACATCAAAGCTTGAATGGCTAAAGCCATCTTAAAGAACTAAGACAAAGCCATAGGCATCATAATACCAGATTTCAAGACATACTACAGGGCAGCTAAAATTAAAAAAATAAAACACACTAGTACTGACACAGAAATAAACATGTGGGCCAATGGAACAGAATATAGTCCCAGAAATTAATCTATATGGCTGCAAACAGCTAGTTATTGAAAAATGAACTAAAATCAATCCTTGGAGAAAAAATGGATACCTTTATGCAGAAGTATGTAAAAACCCTTTAAATTCTTTACAAAAATCATCTCACAATGGATCACGGACCTAAACTCAAGTCCTGAAACCATCAAACTACTAGAGGAAAATATATAGGAAAACTCTAAGTCATTGCAATAGGTAAATACTTCTTGGATAAGACCTAAAAATACAGGCAATTACAACAAAAAGAGGCAAATGGGATTACATAAAGCCAAGGAGCTTCTGCACTGCAGTGGAAACATTTCAACCAAGTGAAGAATGGGAGAAAATATTTGCAAAGTATACATTTGATAAAGGATTAATATTGAGGTTATATAAGGCACTCAATATACTCAACAACAGAACAAAACAAACAGGTCAGGTAAGATTATGAACAAACATTTTTCAAAGGATTAAGTATAAATTGTTAGGAGCCACATAAAAGATACTCTGGATCAATAGCTGTCAGGCATTATGAAATTGCAAATAACCAAAATTAGTATTAACCTCACACCAGTTAGACTAGCTATCATGCAAAAATCAAAAATTTATAAATCCTGGCAAGGCTGTGGGGAATGTGAACTCTTAGAATCATTATGGTGGAGTGTATGGATATACATCAGAAACCAAAACTAGATCTTCCATATGACCCAACCATTCCACTCCTGGGAATTTATCCAAATTAAATGAAATCAGCATAGGAAAGCATTGTTTGTACCTGTGTATAGTACCTCAACTCACAGTAGCTAAGATATGAATTCAACTCATCAACTAATAACTGGTTGTAAAACATGGTACCTGATACTTTTTGTAGGAGCATAAGTAGGTTCACAAGGAGATATAATAGATATAGATAAAAGAGTCAAAATTGCTTTGAAATACAGAAAAGTTGCAGACACTTAAATCAGGGAAATTGTAAGCTGTTTATTTTTTGTTTAAAGATTTATTTGAGTTACACAGAGAAAGAAGGAGAGACAAAGAGATTTTCCATCCACTGGTTCATACCCCAATTGGCCACAATGGTCAGAGCTTTGCCTTTCTGAAGCCAGGAGACAGGAGCTTTTTTTCAGTCCCCCACATGGGTTCAGGGGACCAAGAACTTTCACTATCTTCTATTGCTTTCCCAAGACATAGCAGAGAGCTGGATTGGAAGTGGAGCAGCCAGGACTCGAGCCAGTGCCCATATGGGATACCAGCACTGCAGGTGGCAGTTTTACCTGTTTCACTACATTGCTGACCCAGTGTATTTCAACAATCTTTTTTTCTTTTTGAAAATTTATTTAAGGTATACAGGTTTCATGTGTCTCATGAATATCGATTTGAGAACATAGCAATATTTTCCTCTCCTCCCTCCCACCATCCAACTCTTCTTCCTCCTTCCCCTTGTATTCCCACAAATAATAAATAGTGTTTCAATATAATGCATGGACACTTTAAAGTGAATGGCCAATGTTGACACACAAAAAAAGTGATCCCTGTTAAATCTAAGAGTGGAAAAAGAGAGGGAGGAGATGAACAATTTGGAACATGCTCAATCGGACTGGCCGCAAATGATGGAGTTAGAAATGTGCCAGGGGATTCCAACACAATTCCATCAAGATGGCATGTACCAATGCCATCACACTAGTCCAAGTGATCAATTTCAGCTCACAATTGATAGTTCTGATAGGTCTAAGAGTCAAAGAGATCACACAAACAAGACAAGTATCTGCTAATACTAACTGATAGAATCAAAAAGGGAGAGAAAGATCCAACATGGGAAGTGGGATACACAGCAGACTCATAGGATGGCAGATGTCCTAAACAACACTCTGGCCTCAGAATCAGCCCTCAAGGCATTCAGATCTGGCTGAAGAGCCCATGAGAGTATAGCAGGCATGGAAAGCCAAGATATCATGGAAAAAAAAAAAAGACCTAAATGAATGATCTCTGTGAGTGAGATCCCAGTGGAAAGAACAGGGCCATCAAAGAAGGAGGTACCCTTCTCCGAAGGGAGGAGAGAACTTCCACTTTGACTATGACCCTATGGGAATAAGATCAAAGTCAGCGAACTCTAAAGGCTTCCATAGCCCTGGCAACTCATGACTAGAGCCTAGGGAGATTACTGACGCCATGAACAGGAGTGTCAAATTGTTAAATCAGCAACAGGAGTCACTGTGTACTTACACCCCATGTGGGATCTGTCCCTAATGTGTCATCTAAAGCCAAGTGATGCTATAACTAGTACTGAAACAGTATTTTTATACTTTGCGTTTCTGTGTGGGCACAAACTGATGAGGTCTTTACTAATTATATACTGAAGTGATCTTCTGTATATAAAGAGAATTGGAAATGAAAAAAAAAAAAAACAACCTGGTGTTGAGGTGGAAATGACATAGAAAATTAATTAATTTGAAAAAAAAATTATGTAGGATCTCTGTCTTTAATGTGCTGTACATTGCTATTTAATGCTATAATTGGTAATCCAATGGTAGTTTTTTCACTTTATGTTGCTATATGGGCAAAATGTTGAAATCTTTACCTAATGTATACTAAACTGATCTTCTGTATGCAAAGAGAATTGAAAATGAATCTTTACATGAATGGAAGGGGAAAGGGAGCGGGAAAGGGGAGGGTTGCGGGCGGGAGGGAGGTAGCCATTGTAACCCATGAGCTATACTTTGGAAATTTATATTCATTAAATAAAAGTTTAATAAAAAAATGTGAAAAACACATTTTATCAAAATGATTCCATAGACCATGAAGATGGAAGGTGCTGGGACAACTCAAAAAATTTTCAGTGAATTTATCATATTACAATGTAAATACCCAAAAGAACGATCATATGTTTGTAGTGCCAATATTGGTGTGGTTAGTAATATTGATGACATGGGGTGAAAATAACAAAATGAAAGGCAAAATAAAATAAGAAATCTGATGCACATAACAAAGAAGCGGGAGATGGGGAGGTTGTGGTGGGAGGGAAGTTATGGGGGGAGAAAGCCATTTTAATCCATAAGCTGTACTTTGGAAATTTATATTTATTAAGTAAAAGTGAAAAAAAGAAAACATTAGTATACAAGGCAGCTAAAATTTTATTGCTTTAAATTTCATAGTTCATAGATGCAAACATAATGATACTTCCCTCTCTCCCATCATAATTTCTTTCTTTCAAAATATCACACCTTATACAATGATTTATACAACTAAATGTCAATTAAATTTTCAAAGTGTATTAAGAAAAAATAAAATTGGAGCTATCCATAATCTTTTCCTTTTCAGGAAGATATTAAATACTTCTTTTTATTAGGTACATTTAATTATAATATCATTTTTCTCTAATGACTTTTTTGGACAGGCAGAGTTAGTGAGAAAGAGAAAGGTTTTCCTTCCATTGGTTCACCCCCCCCCCCAAATGGCCGCTATGGCCAGCACACTGCACCGATCTGAAGCCAGGAGCCAGGTGCTTCCTCCTGGTCTCCCGTGCAGATGTAGGGGCCAAGCACTTGGGCCATTCTCCACTGCACTCCCGGGCCACAGCAGAGAGCTGGACTGGAAGAGGAGCAACCGGGACAGAATCCAGCACTCCAACTGGGACTAGAACCTGGGGTACCGGTGCCGCAGGCAGGAGGATTATCCTAGTGAGCTGTGGCACTGGCCTTCTCTAATGACTTTTAACAAAGAAAAATATATATACACATATAATTTTCCAAAATGAAAATGATGAGTATAGGAATGTAATATCCCCACAACTTT
The DNA here is from genome assembly GCF_033115175.1 of Lepus europaeus. Classification (NCBI taxonomy): domain Eukaryota; kingdom Metazoa; phylum Chordata; class Mammalia; order Lagomorpha; family Leporidae; genus Lepus; species Lepus europaeus. The sequence goes on from NW_026909276.1 coordinate 55,912, forward strand.
TCATATCCCTTTATAATATCTTACTTTTTTTTTGTCATCCACTACCCTGATTTAGACAATCGCTAGTCTTTTTTCTATGTGAATTAGTTTGTATTTTATAAAAAATTTTATAAACAAAAGTTATAAAGTATATATTTTTAAACATGCTTTTGCTCAATATGCTTTTTTCTGAGAATCACCTATGGTGTTGCATGTGTTTTTATAGTATTCTAACTTTTATTTAAATAAGAACAGCTTTCATGTGTTTCATATATACAATTTTGAGTACATAATAATACTTCCCACCCTTCTTTCCTCCCTTTCTCCTTCAGCTTTCCTTTTTTTTTTCTTTGAATATTTTCAGTAACATAGCTTTCAGTTTACTTTATAACCAAGGCTCCATTGAATAAAGAACTCTTAACAAATAGAAAGCAGCTCTCAACAAAGAAAGCAGAAAGACCACAATTCTTCAGGAGTATACAAAAGGACTATAAACAATAATTAAATCTCAAGATGTCAATTTCACTCATAAATGTTACTATTTTTGTACTCTGTATATTGGCTAAAACATATTTTTTTTTATTTTTGGATCTGAGTTATTTCACTAAGCATAGTGATCTCCAATTCCACCCATTTTGTTGCAAAAGAAAGAATTTAATTCTTATTTTATGGCTGAGTAGTATTCCATAGTGTGTGTGTGTGTATACATACATATATTCCACAGTGTGCATTCCATTATATATATATATATATATATATATATGTATGTGTGTATGTATATATATATAGTAGTGTTCCACATATATAGTACATGGTGTATGTGTGTGTGTGTGTGTGTATACTTTCTTTAGTCTTCAGTTGATGGACATATTTGTTGATTCTGTGTCTTAGCTATTATGAATTGAGCAGCTATAAACAGAGGTACAGGTAAGTTTCATAGCTGATTTAATTTCCTCTAGGTAAATTCCCAGGAGTGAGATGGTTGGGTTGTATGGTAGATCTGCTTCCAGATTTCTGAGGAATCTTAGTGCAGTAACCCATAATGGTTGTACTAGTTAATAGTCTCACCAAAAGAATATTAGGGTTCCTTTTTCTCCACGTCTTCACCAGTATTTCTTATTTGTTGATTTTTGGATGATAGCCATTCTAACTAGGGTAAGGTAATAACTCATTGTTGTTTTTATTAGCATATCCTTGTTGGCTAGTGAACCTGTGCATTTTTCCTATTGGCCATTTGTATATCATCCTTTGAAAACATCCTGTTGGTGTCCTTTGCCCATTTTTTGTTTGTTTTTTAATCAATTTATTTATTTAAAAGGCAGAGTTACAGAGAAAGAATGAGAGACAGAGAGATCTTCCATCTTCTGATTCACTCCCCAAATGGCTACAACTAGCAAGGTTAGCCCAAGGCAAAATGAGGAGCCAGAGTTTTTCTGAGTCTCCCATGCAGGCGTAGTGGCCGAAAGACTTGAGCCATCCTGCTCTGTTTTTCCAAGCACATCAGCAGGGACCTGGATAGGAAGGAGAATAGCTGAAACTGGAACCAGCATCCACAAAGGATGCTGCCATTCCAGGCAGTGGTTTTAACTCATGGAGCCACAGCACCATTCCCTGCCCATTTCTGAACTGGAAATATTTGTTTCATTGTTCAGTTTCTCATGCTCTATATATCTTGGATATAGATCCTTTATCAGATGCATAATCTGCAAATGTTTCTCCCTTCCATCAGTTGCCTCTTCACTTTGTTGAATACTTTCTTTGTTGTTGAGAAACTTATTTTATCTTGATATAATCCATTTGTCTATTTTTGCTTTTATTGCTGGTTCTTCTGGGATTTATCCAAGAAGTTCTTATTTATGACAATGTCTTTCAGTGCTCCCTCTGTGTTTTTCCCTAGTAATTTGATGGTTTCAGGTCTTATGTTTAGAGTCTTGATGCACTGTGGGTTGATTTTTTATAGGGTGTAAGGCAGGTGTCTTGTTTTATAATTCTGTATTTGGAGATCAAATTTTCCCAAGATCTTTTGCTGAAGAGACTGTCCTTTCTCCAGGGAATGATCTAATTTTATTTATCAAATATTAGTTGGTTGTAGCTGTGTAGATTTGTTTCTGGGGTTTCTGTTGGTCCACATGTCTATTTCTGCACCAGTGTTAAGCTATTTTGATTATGACTATTTTATTATGTGTCTTGAAATCTGATATTGTGATGCACCCAGTTTTGTTTTCATTGTGTAAGATTGTTTTAGCGTTTGGGGGTCTCTTAAGTTTCCATATGAAGTTTAGGGTAATTTATTTTGTATAACCATGAAGAATATTGTTGGTATTTAGGCTGCAATAGCATTGAACCTGCATATTGCTTTAGGTAGTGTGGAATTTTTTTTTAGCCAGTATCTGCAGGAACAAGTAGGGAGGTCATTTCTCTGGGTGCATGAACTGGAAATATGGTTTTACTGTGCACACACCATGGGGGACACTGAGAATCAGTCTTTTTTAACTTTTATTTGATAAATATAAATTTCCAAAGTACAGCTGATGGATTAAAATGGCTTTCTCCCCCCATAACTTACCTCCCACCCTCAACCCTCCCATCTCCCACTCCCTCACCCATTCCATTCGCATCAAGATTCAAATTAGGTAGTGTGGATATTTTAATGATATTCATTCTTCTGGAACATGAACATTGAAGATTTTTTCCATTTTTGTGTCTTCTACTTCTTGCACTACTATTTTGTAAATTTCATTGTAGAGATCTTTCACGTACATGGTTAAATTTATCCCAAGGAATTTGAATTTTTGAGCTATCATGAATGGCACTGATTATATATGTTCTCTTCAGCCATGGCATTGCTAAATATAGTTCTAGAAGTTTTAGCCAGAATAATTAGGCAAGAAAAAGAAATCAAAGTGATACAAATTGGAAAGGAGGAATTAAGATTATCTGTGTTGGCAGAGGACATGATCCTCTATATACAGGAACCAAAAGACTAAAAGAATACCAGAATAAGGACGTTTCTCAAAGTTGCAGGATATAAAATCAATCTGTCTTGATTAATTGGTCTATTTAGGTTTTCTGTGTCTTTATGCTTCATTTTGGTAAATTTATGTGTCCAGAAATCTTTTCTTGTAAATTTCCCAATTTGTTGATATATTGCTATTTGCAGTAATTCCTGATGATTCTTTTTCCCCTTATTTTATTAATTTGAGTCATCTCCCTTTTTTGGTTAGTTTATCCAATGGTTTATCAACTTTGTTTATTTTTTTCAATAAAGGTCTTCATTTAATTGATCTTTGTATCATTTTTAATTTCAATTTTGCTTATTTCAACATAATTTTATTATTTCTTTTCTTCTACTAAGTTTGAGTTTGGCTTGTTTTTGTTTGTTTAGGTCTTTGAGTTGTATTGTTAGGTCATTTATTTGATGCCTTTCCAATTTGTGATGTAGGAACTAATTGCTATAAACTTTCCTGTTAACACTGCTTTTGGTATGTCACAGTTGTCCGACCCTCGCCAGCAAGGATCCAACGCAGTCACGACACGGTCACTGTTCATCGGTTCTCAAGGAACTTTCACTCTTTCTCGGTTTTCAAGGAACTTTCACACTTTCTCAGTTCACAAGGAACTTTATATTTGTGGGGAGAGAAGGAAAGTGGGGAGAGGAGAAAAGAGGAGGAGGGGGTGGCTGTGCCGGCCCACCCAGATCCCAATGTCCCTTTATATGCTGATATTGTCCAATCAGATAAAAGGGCACGTATAGCCTCAGGTCGAAAGTTCATCTGTTTCACCTGGTTCTTTCTAGTTGTTTATGCAGAGTCCACTCTGTTTCATCTGTTTCACCTGGTTGTTTTCGTAGGCCTTGTGGTCGACCGATTGCTGCAAACCATATAAAGAAGGTTCCCACAGGTGGCCAGCCTGCGGTTCCCCACAACAGTCATTTTGATATGTTGTAGTGTCATCTTCATTCATTTATAGGAATTATAATTTCTCTTTTGATTTCCTTCATGATCCACTGTCCATTAAAGAGCAAGTTTTGATGACTCCGTGTATGTGCGTATTTTCTAGGGTTTCTTATGTTCTTAATTTCCAACTTTATTCTATTGTTTTCAGAAAAGATATATGATGTAATCTTAGTGTTTTTTTTTTTTTTTGAACTTGTTGAACATTTGTTTCATGGCCTGGGATAGGGTCCATCTTAGAGAAAGTTCCATGCCCTAATGAAAAGAGTGTGTATTCTGCAGATGTGTGTTCTGTAGGCATCAATTGTATCCATTTGGTCACTACAGTAGATGCATCCCTGTTTATAGCTAAGTTGTATTCATTTTTAAGGCCACACTATAGTTGGTTTATGTACATTTGAATTGTTCTCACTATTATAGTTCTCAGTGTGTAGTTCCTAAGAAAAGGCCTGTTTTTCAAATTGTACTATTTTATGGCTCTACCTGCTGTGACGAAAGTGTCCATTTTTCTGTTTCTTCTTGATGCATGATGATGCTATACTTTTACATGGAAAGCACTCTAATACATTCATAGTGGAATCTCATGACTGTTTTAATTTGAAATTCCCAAATAATTTAAGAACACTTTTTTCAGTGCTCATTTAACATCTGTGTATCTTCTTGGATAAGCGTCTGTTTAAAATTTTGCTCATTTTAAAGTGAATTGTTTTATTATTGAGTTTTGAGATATTTATTCTGAATGAACATTCTTTCAAAGATGTGATTTGCAGATGTTTCTTTCAGTCTGTGACTTGTCATTGTGTTCTTCTAATATTATATTTCGAACATAATTTTTTAAGTACAATGAAGCCCGATCTTGGCCCTCTCTCTCCTCTCCCCCGGTTAATGTCAGATTTAAAAAGCTTTGCCTAACTCAAAATTAGAAAGTTTTTTCTCATTCTTTTTCCATTAAGTGTAAATGTTAGGTTTAGGTAAATTATCTATTTAGTTTAATTTTTCATGTAGTGCAAAGTATAGATCAAGATTCATGTCTTTGCAAATGAATATCCACTTGGTCTAAAACCATTTGTGGAAATGACATTCCAATCACTATTAAACTGCCTGTGTATCTTGGATAGTCAATTGATTATGTTCATGGCAATCTTTTTTCAGACCTCCTGTCCTGTTTCATTCATATTTTTGTCTTTATGTTAATATCACACTATCTTATTCTCTGCTGCTTTAAAATGGAATTTAAAATAAAGTTCTCATGCTTTTTATACTGTATACTTCCAATTTATCAAAGTAAAATTTCTATATTATTTTTACTATACGTTATTTTACTAGAAAAATACTTCACAATGAGTTTTATATATTTCTATCTAAAATCTCTTCTAAATTTTCACTTCTTTACCAAAATTGATTACACACAATTTTGTATTCAATTCTAAATATATATTAGTTTGGGGGCAGTGTTTTGTGAAGTGGTTAACTCAAAATTTGGGATGCCTGTATCCCATATTAGAGTGCCTTATAGGAGTTCAAATTGCTCTGCATCTATCTGGCTTCCTGCTAATACTCATCTTTGTAGGCAGCAGAGGATGGATCAAATATCTGTTTCACTTCCCCCAACATGGGAGACCTTAATTGTTTTCTGGGTTTCTGTCTTGGGTATGATCCAGCCATGGCTGTTGTGGACATTTGGAACATGAACTACCAGATGGAAGATCTTTCTACATCTATCTCTTTATGCCTTTAAAATAAAACAGTAAATAAATAAATAAATAAATATGTATTATTTGTTTAATTTTTCTTGAATAACAGCTAAGACACTTTACTGATTTATTTCCTATTATGCCCACTGACTTTTGCTATAGTTATCAATTTGGGAGGTTTGTTTGTGTCACATTTTATCACTGATTTCTGTTAGTATAATTATTATTATTGTATCTTCAAACATGTTTTAATGAACTTTCTTCATATAATTCTTACAATTTCTTGAATTAAGAGTCTACTTACCATGCTATGCATGTTATTTTCTTATTAAACATGATGTTTACATTTTAAGTCCAAGTAGAATTACAATATCATTTTAAACATTCAGATGTAAGTCCAAATAAGGACACAATTTATTCTCTGATTATGAATAAACTTTTCAGCCAAGTATCTATCTTATATTTTCACTTTGTTCTAGTCTTCAAATCATGTACTAGTAGAGGCATGGGAATATTAGTGCACATTTTTACTTGCTTTTATAGTATTCAATCATAACAGGGAGGAACTCTCAAGAGTAGAGTATGAAAATATGCTTATTACTATCCCTGCTTTTAACTGCTACAATTTCTGTTATTTTATAATAAATAAGAGATAAGTCTAGCTTTTCAGACCATTCTGTTCTTACAGATAATTCTTTTATATGCTTATCTAATTATTACTTTTTAAAAGGAAATTTTGTAAGGCCCTAAGAAGAGTTGTTTGAGAAGTTTTTGATTAATTAAAGAAGTGATAACATTGCATCATTTAGTCTTTTCAGGAAAAACATCATATTATCTGCTTTGTTCACCTTCCTTGCGTGTGTCAACTGAGTTTTGCAGTTTACATAATATGTGTTGATAATTTTTATGTTGACATTTCTAGACAGTATACATGTTGTTACTGTAAATGACATCTTAAAAAAATTGGATGTCTGTAGCCAATTGCTACATAAATGAATTTTATGTACAAGTCTTTAGGGAATTCAAGATGTAAGAAAAACAAAAATAAATTTTAAAAAATTAAGGAAGCCTTCCATTAATTCCCCTTTTTAATAAATTATTGTAATTAAAAGTTGGAATAGTTACTATTCAGAGTACATAATTACTCTCAAAATTTTTTGAAACACCCAAATTTATCATTGCTTAAAGGTAAATTATTTTGATCTAATGTAAATTACACTTTAAGATACCTTTTGTTTTTAAGCAAACAAAAATTCCCCATACTCAAAATTCCATAGCTGAAGACAAGCCCTTATATCCTTTATTTATACTTTAGAAGCAGTATACAAATCTAGACTGCTAGTGACATTGAGGACATTTGTGAAAAAATATATTCTGATACAAGAAAATACACAGAGTTCAGATAGAGTCAAACAGTGATCAATAGTCTATAGATGGACATCAAAAGAACATACAGAAAGGACTATTTTTAATTAGTATTACCCTAACATTAAATAGGTAGGATAGAAAAGAGTTCCATAAGATTTCAAAGAAAATGAAGAAATAAGTTGCTGCCACAAACAGAAATGTCCTTGCCAAACATAGTTGTTTGTACTGTTTGCTAATGAGTTAATAAATGTGTGTGCCAAGCAGTTATTAAAATAAATAGCATAGACTGAAAGCACTCAAGCCCTCCTTGAAGATACATGATATCAAAAGTAGTGACGTGCAAAATAATTGGTAGAGCAGGAAATGATAAAACAATGGTAGCTTGATGAGACAATGGTAAACGATGTTGCCTACAGTCAGAAAGGGAGTAAAGGTTTGCTAATGTGGCCATTTCTGAATGGTTGTGAGTTAAGGAGAACTGAAAGTTATTTACATTACTTACAATTTTGATTGACAAAAGTAAACAGAGTAGTCACAATGATTAGAATAAGATAAGGTATAATTGTGGAAAATTTCAAAATCTATGCTTTCAGTATAAGAAGGGGGACAGTGAAAAGTCAAAAGAAAAAAAGCTTTAAGGTGTTTTAAAGTAGCTTCCATGGTAGGTGACTGTGTTCATGCTTTATATTAAAAGCTAGTGGTTCTTTACATTTCCTGAATCAGATAACAAGGATCTTTAAATAGTTCATGGAAAATGGGTATTATGATGAAAAATGTAATCACAGATGTCAAAAATGTTTATACCAGAATAAACTTACCTTTATTCCCTTTTCACATAAACTTTTTAAATTACTCTCTCTCTTCCAATGTAGAGTAGAAAAGACTAATTCTTTCTTGCAAATGTCAGTGATTGCTCTTTGAAAAAGTTTATTTGAAAGGCAGAGTTAGAGAGAGAAGGAGAAAGAGATCTTCCATCTATGGACTCACTTCCCAAATGGCCATAAGAGCCAACGCTTGGCCAAACAGAAGCCAGGATCCAAGTGTGTCACCTTGGTCTTCTTTGTGAGTGGGTGCAGCAGCCTAAGTATTTGGGCCATCCTCCACTGCTTTCCCAGGAACATTAGCAGGGAGCTAGGTCGAATGTGGCACAATCAGGACTTGAACTGGCTCCCATGTGGAATGCCACAGGCAGCTTTACCAGCTATCCCACAATGCAGTCCCCTGTTGCTTTCCTTTTCAAAACTGTGTGAATTGACTAGTGTTAGTGACTGGAAATCATCAGTGGTACTTGCATAATGGAAATAGGCAAATGATATAAAGTTGTTTGGGTGTTTCTTCTTCCCTTCCCTTCCCTTCCCTTTCCTTACTTTACTCTTCTTGATCCCAACCCCTTCAATAACTCTCTCTCTCTCTCTCTCTGTCTCTCGACAGAGAGCCACTTGTTAGCCTTTACTACAGGTCCCTTCTATGTAAAGTTTACTTATTCTTATACAAATGAGACTTGTGAGCCTCATTATAGGCATCCTATAAAATCTCTGAAATACTCACATTGATTTATTCTGTGAGAATCCATGGAATATGACTAGGAACCATTCTGTAGTTATTGTGAATATTGTATTACTAAATTGAACAGCAGGACAGAAATGCAATTTAAAATCATTAACCCAGATACCTGGTAGACTCTGAAACAACAGAAAGACATCTACAAAAGTTTGAATGAAAATATCCTCCAATCCCTGACTCATGATCTAGGGGAACTATTCTAAAATGTGAGGAGTGGGCACTGTAGTACAATGCATTCAGGTGCTGATTGGAATGCCCACTTATCCTATCTGAGGGTCTGTGTTCAAGTTCTGCCTCTGCTTTTAAGGCAGCTTCCTGCTAATGTGCCTAAAGGGAGGTAGCAGATGTGGGCTCAAGCACTGGATCCCTGTCAGCTGCACAGGAGACCTAGGCTGAGGTCGAGCTTCCTGGAATTAAAGCCTGAGCCTGCCTCAGCTGTGGGACTTTGGGAATGAGCCAACAGATGGAAGATGCCTCTCTCTCTCTCTCTGTGTGTGTGTGTGTGTGTGTGATTCTGCCTTGTAAATGAATAGACACTGAAATACGATGTGAACCACACATGTTCTAATGAAAACAAACTACTAAATTAATCACCAGTAGACCTGTACTATAGAATGCTAAAGGAAGTTCACCAGACTGAAAGGAAATAATGCAAAATTTTAATGTGGATGTACAGGAAGGAATCAGGATCATTAAAAATCGTATACATGTGTGAGCATAGGGCAAGCATTGTGGCACAGTGAGTTAGGCCATCCCCTGAAATGCCAGCATCCCATTTACACACTTATTTAAGTCCTGGCTGCTCCACTTCTGGTTCAGCTCCCTGCTAATGCACCTAGGAAAAGCAAGAGAAGATGGCCTGAGTTCCTGGGCCATTGCCACCCAAGTGGGAAACCTGGATGGAATTCCAGGCTCCTAGCTGTGGCCTTGCCAAGCCCAGTGCCAGTCATGGTCATCTCTTCCTCTCTCTCTCTCTCTAACTCTGCCTTCCAAATAAAAATAAAATAATAAAAAAAAATTGTGAGCAAAGATAAAAGGCTATATACCTTGTTATTCTCTTAATTTTGTCAAAGGAGGTATGATTATTTGAAGAAAAACTTTTACTATGTGGGACATTTATATATTTATTCAGTATGTAAACATATGTATAAAATCATAGCACAATGTATAGAGGTCAAAAATGGAACTAATCAATTGAACTGCTCCTATAATAGCTATGAAGCACTACAGTATAACCTCAAGAATATTTGGGAAATTGTAGTTTAAATCTTTGGAGGCATTAATAGCAAATTCATGCATAATCCAAGAAAATTAATGAAACAAAGCAGTATATGTTTTTGATAGGACTGCCACAACACAATACTATAGGTGGGGTGGCTTCAACAACAGAAAATCATTTTGTCATAGTTTTGGAGGATGAAAGTTCGAAGAGCACACTGTCTCTGGGTTGTTTTCTACTTTCTTGATGTCTTTCCTTTTGGTTTGAAGGTGACCAAATTCTCACCACAACCTCTCGGTCTTTTTCTGTAGGTGCTCTCTTCCCTCCTGGTCTTTCTTACAAAGTCCCAAGTTGGATTGAATTAGGATCCACCTACAGGCCCTCAGTTAACCTTAACTGCCTATTTGAAGGCATTCTCTTGAATAGTAATTTGGGGATTAGAGTGGCCATTTATAGATTTTGGTAGAAAATAAATTCAGTCCATAATGTAGAACTAAACAAACAAGTACCAAAATGAAATATTTAGAATAATTTAATAGGTGCAAGCATTTAGCCTCATGGCTAAGATGTCAATTAAAATCTCTGTACAACATAGGAGTCCCTGGGCTTGATTCTAACCCCAGCTTCCAGGATGGGTAACTTCTGATAGGCAGTAGTGATAGTTCAAGTAATTGAGTTACAGACACCTGTGTGGAAGGCCTGAATTGAACTCCCATCATCTGACTTCAGCCTGCCCAGTTCCACCTACTGCAGGCATCTGGAGAATAAACTAGTGGATAGAAGATCTCTCTCTGTCTCTGAAATAAACAAAACATTTATAAATTACTAAAAATACTTGATGAGCCAGAAGAAAGGTAATAAAGAAAGAGGAAGAAGTCAGATGAGACAAATGGAAAACAAGTATCCATATTATCATAAATATGAATAATAAAGGCTCCATTTCAGCTTTCATGTTCCACAACAATGTAGCATATTCTCATCTAGGTTTCAATTTGAATTATAAAAAAAGTCTTTTTTTTTTAACATTTTATTTATTTATTTGAGAGGCAAAGATACAGGGAGAGGGAGAAATGGGGAGAGAGAGAGAGAGAGATCTTCCATCCTCTGGTTCACTCCCCAAATGGCTGCAATGGCTGGAACTGAGCTGATCCAAAGAAAGGAGCCAGGAGCTTCTTCTGGGTCTCCCACATGAGTGCAGGGGCCCAACAACTTTGGCCATCTTCCACTGCTTTCCCAGGCCATAATTAGAAAGCTGGATCAGAAGAGGAACAGCCTGACAAAATGTCTTTTTGATATGGCATCAGAAAGAACAGAGACCAATTTGCACCCATAAGATAGCTCTAATTACTTATAAGCATGAAAATTTTACCTTGCTTATATATATTCTGATGCTACATTATATTTATTATTGTGATTCCATTTTAATTAGTAAATCCCCTTGAGGATTGTATCTTGTTGCTGCAGATTAATCTGCTGCCTGTCATGCTGGCATCAAATGTGGGCACTGGGTCACATCCTGGGAGGTCCACTTCCAATCCAGCTCCCTGCTAATCCACCTAGGAAAGCAGCAGAAGATGGCCCAAATATTTGCACCCCTCTCACCCATTTGGGAGACCTGGATGCAGTTCCAAACTCCCAGCTTTGGTCTGACCCAACCCCAGCCATTGTGGCTGTTTAAGGAGTGAATCAGGGGATAGAAACTCTTTCTTTCTTCCTCCCTCCCCCTTTTCTCTATAACTCTGCCTTTCAAATAGGTTTTTTTTTTGTTTGTTTGTTTTCAAATAAGCTTTTAAAAATAATAAACCTTCGGGGCCGGCGCTGCAGTGTAGCGGGTAACGCTGCTTCCTGTGGTGCCAGCATCCTATATGGGTGCTGGTTCGAGACTTGGCTGCTCCACTTCCAATCCAGTTCTCTGCTATGGCCTGGGAAAGCAGTAGAAGATGGCCCCAGTTCTTGAGGCCCTGCACCTACATGGGAGACCCGGAGGAAGCTCCTGGCTCCTGGCTTCAGATTGGCACAGCTCGGGCTGTTGTGTCCAATTGGGGAATGAACCAGTGGATGGAAGACCTTTCTCTCTCTCTCTCTCTCTCTGCCTTGCCTTCTATCACTGTGTAACTCTGACTTACAAATAAGTAAATAAATCTTTAAAAAATAAAAATAATAAACCCTCATAAATTTCCTAAAATACATGGCTGAAAACAAGCTGAGGAATAACTAAGTAATGAATTTACTGGAGATACATTCACTTTCTTTTGCCTTATAAACATGTACAAATCTCTGGAATCATATTTGGAAGAAAAGGTATGGAGAGAGTTCAAAGAGAAGTGACTGGGCTTGATTCTAGATTCTACTGTGAAAAGCAAGATCATGATAGAAACGACTTGAGAATAGTGGACACATCAGCTAAAAAAAACAAAATCAGATTCTCCACAGGGGAAGATTTCCTTCTACATAGAGAGGCAGGAAAATGCTCCCTGAAAGAGCATTCATAATTCTGTCACTCAGTAGAGATTAAATACATTATCTAAAGGTTAATGAAAACATTTATTTGCTATTGGTTTTTTATAAAAAATCAATACTACTGCAAAGAAATGCTATAATTTTGAGAATTATTATTTAAATAAATTGTAGTATAACAAAGAAACAATCAACATGGTGTGACTAAAATTCATGAAGAAAATACTGGGTAGAATTAGCAATTTTTCTACTGATACAAGTATTCCATAAAGGATTCCCTATTAGTGCTTCCCATAGAACTTCTATTGCTTTTATACATCTAATATTCCATAGAAAGTATGACTCTTACAATCAATGTGTGTTTTTCCAGGAGCCAGGAGCTTCTTTTGTCTCCCACATGCGTGCAGGGGCCTAAGCACCTGGGCCATCCTCCACTGCTTTCTGAGGCACATCTGCAGGAAGCTGAATCAGACATGGAGCAGCTGGGACTCAAACTAGTGCTCATATGAGATGCCTGTGCCACAGTTGGCAGCTTTACCTACTTCACCACAGTGCTTGCACTACTACATTTTGCAAATAATTGCTTTAAACAGCATACCTCTTTTATTTACACTTTTATGTATTTCTTCCCTTCAATGTTGGCTTTGTCATTTTACTTGCTTTAGCCCATGGAACATCAGGAAAGATGATACAAAGTTTTAATAATTAACTGCTTACTGGGATTTGCTTTACTGGACATAATTACCTTGTGAAAAAGCCTGGGAGTTGCCTGTTGGAGACACAGGATCCAGCTGAGATATAGTGCCAACCACCAGACACATGAGTGAAGCCATCTGCAAGGCACCAGCTCTAGTACAGGCCCCAAATGACTTAACCCTCATTTGTGTGCTCGCTTCAGCAGCACATATACTAACGCTCATTTGTGATCCCAGGCAACACCCACAGAGGAAGTACCTACCTGAGCCCACCTTAAAATATTGAATCAGGATTATAAATATAGTGGTTATACTTTAAATTTGCATTTTTTGTTGATTTGTTGAAAATAAAATGCTGTTATGTACTGGTGAGAAAAAAACTGATTTACATGCCAAATACAATGATTAAAACTTCATGATCACATGCAGATATATTCATGAGCATGAGCCATGCCAACCAGAGGGTGTCAGCAAGGTCACTGCCACATGATAGTCTGGAAATCATAGACCATGCTTCAGGGGCTGGCACTGTGGCATAGCAGATAAAGCTGCCTCTGCAGTGCCAGCATCCTATATGAGCACTGGTTTGAGTCCTGGCTGCTCCAATTTCAATCTGAGTCTCTGCTATTGCCTGGGAAAGCAATAGAAGGTGGCCCAAGTCCTTGGGCCCCTGCCCCTACATGGGAGACCTGGAAGACGTTCCAGGCTCCTGGATTTGGATCCACACAGCTCTGGCCTGTGGCCATCTGGGGACTGAACTTGTGGATGAAAGACCTCTCTCTCTCTGCCTTTGCCTCTCTGTAACTCTGCCTTTCAAATAAATGTTAAGTTTTAAAATGACTATGCTTCAATTTTTTACATATATTTTGCATTGTATGTCATTTCACTTGTATTTATCAAACCATTAATAAAGGGATTGATTGCCATTTTAAACATTTGAAAAAGTTTAATATTAAATGTCTATAGAATTTATGACTATCAACCATTGATAACTAGAATTAAGTGAGAAAAACTTGAATTAAAAATCTTTGGGGCTCACACAATCCATATACAGTATGGGGAGAAAGGATAAAGACATCCATGGTCAAGCCAAAGTCTCTTTAAACAGTTCTAGATTGACTGTGACTCCTAAAATCCATCTCAAAACTAAACATGAGTTTTGAACTAGCTGCGGCAAGACAGCACTGCTCAAAACTGAGAGGGCCTGATATCCACAAATCATGTGACACTGGTCCACTCACTTATCTCCTAAAAATCTACTCTGTTCCTTCTCTCTTATAGGCAGGTGGATTCTTACCACCTCTCTTGTCCTGCCAGGAAGAACTCTCAGGACAGAGGGGACATCATCACATCTCTATACCAACTGTGGTTATAGACTAGGCTTCAGAGAGCTCCAACTCTGGAAATAATGGAAGCATAATGAAGTAATGGGAATGAGTTTGGGGGCAATATAGATAGACTCTCAAATAGGACAAATTACCCCCTCCACTGCAGGCAACACCTTCAACACCCTTCCAATAAGTAATATTTCCTAGGGCTTTGCTTCTCATAGATCGCACAAACTTTCCAAAGTCACCTGGTCTGTAGTAGCTTATGCATGAGCTAAGATAGCATCACTCAGATCTCTGGGCAGTAGGATGCATGGTTGCCTCAGCCATACCATGCTAGGATTCTCCTTTAAAAGGGATTCATTTGTTCGCCTGTGAAGCATTAAGCAGGTATGGACCAAAGGGTTATCCTTTCAGGTAAATTTCCATTCATGAAATCATTCTTCCTTACAGCAAACTACTTTTTTTCTAAAGAAAATAGAATCATCCTTCAGCACTCTAATTTCCCTTAGATATCCAGTATTCTTGGAAACTAGCATCTGTGTGACTATAAACCCATACATTGTTATGGGCAGGATACACAGGTACAGCATGGGGAAGGAAGTTTCACTTGCTGAGGAGACACAACAAACCCCACAAATACAACTACACTCTTGTGAACAGGCTGCACACACTTCACAATGATTTCTCTGGGAAATCAGGGCTATGTCACTGGTACTGGGAATGCCTTCAGGTTACAGATGGATAAACCAACATCATATAGGTCAGTAACAGGATCCTCTAGGGGCTGAGCTGGAACTAGACTCACTCCAAACACCTCCTGGCTCATACAATCTGCAGGTGTTCCTTGTCCCACTGCCATCTTGGATTGACCACACCATTGTGGAACATGTGAAATCAGATTCTGCATGATGGAATAATACAGGCCTTCTAGCAAAGCACCTACCTCCAGCAGAGTAATCACTCGAAGCTCAGTCCATGGTGGGCTTCCTCACCCTCAGACCTTAGGTTTTAATGACTGCTCTCCCTCACAGGCCCAGAGCTGTGGCAAGCATCTCTCTATCAGGCCTCACCCACCTGAGAACCACGGATGCTTCTGTTCCTAAAATGAGGAAAACACATGTTCCACTCCCCAGAGACCCCCGTGGTCTGTGGGCCGCATCTTTCCCTCTGGCACTTACCTTCAGGAACACAGAATACAGTCAGTGCCTTTGAATCAGCATCAGGACAGTTGCAGAGTCTAGAATTTCAGGGAAGGAGAGGACAGGAGTGAGCAACATGACCCACACTGAGAAAGACCTGAAAAATCCTACTGTATGCATCTATACAAATCATCCTGTGTTAGGAAATGTAGGGTTAGTTCAAGAGATCTGTGCCCACCTCCTCACTGGATCAGCCTCCCTGTAGGCTCACTGTATTGGCCAGCATGTAGTTCTGTGGGTTTGGCACTGTGGTTCAGTTTGTGAAGCTGTTGTCTACAGCACAAGAATCCCACATGTGCACTGATTTGAATCCTGGTTGCTCTACTTCCAATCCAGCTTCCTGGTAACGTGCAAGGAAAAGCAGCATAAGATGGCCCAAGTCCAGAAGAAGCATCTCACTTTGTTCTAGCTCTGCCTTGGCCATTGCAGCCATCTGGAGAATGGACAAGCAGATGAAAGATCTCTCTCTCTCTCTCTCTCTTTCTCCCATTCAAATAAGACATTTTTAAAAATTAAAAATAAACCAAGACAGACATTGGCTGAACCCCTGGACAGTTATAGTAGGAGGGCAGCTCAGGGACACATGTCCAGTCAGGGATTACTGGGAGAAACAGTCAGGGGGCTGCACTGGAGAGTCTTCTGGAAAGGAATCCCACAAACTGTTGGAGCTGAGTGGAGTGCGAGCAATTGCCATTCACTTTACCTTCTGGTTTTCCCACCACTTTTTGGTTGTAAATTATTTTCTGCTGTGGCAAAACAAAATTGGAAGGAAAGAAAAAAGAATTTAAGAGAGAAGGTGTTTTTTGTACATTTTTTGACAGGCAGAGTAGACAGTAAGAGATAGAGACAGAGAGAAAGGTCTTCCTTCCATTGGTTCACCCCCCAATGGCCACTGTGGCCGCCGCACTGCGCTGATCTGAAGCCAGGAGCCAGGTGCTTCTCCTGGTCTCCATGCAGGTGCAGGGCTCAAGGACTTGGGAGATCCTCCACTGCACTCTGGGGCCACAGCAGAGATCTGGCCTGGAAGAGGAGCAACTGGGACAGAATCCGGCACCCCGACTGGGACTAGAACCTGGGGTGCCGGCGTCGCAGGAGGAGGATTAGCCTGTTGAGCACAGTGCCAGCTTGTACATTATTCTTAAAGTTTGTTCTGCAGCCTTTTGGGGTCCTGATGCTGTCAACTATTCTCATCTAGAGAGAGGAGCAATCACTGAAGAAGAGAAAGGGCTGAGCTTCATAAATGTCTCCACACAGAGAGAGACTCCCAAAGGCCTCTGATCCTCCATGTGATGACCCCACTGGCAACTCCAATATGGGCCAGCTTTGCAGGTTTCATTTCATCACATCTTCATGAACTTGACACCATCTCACCAGAGGATGTGGGTCACCAGGGTGATTGCATGAGTCTAGTAGAGAACACTTGCAGTTAGAATCTGCCAGTTTACCTTAGAGACAGTGTGCCCAGGATCACAGGAGCATGTGGGCACCAAGCTAGATGAGAGGGCACCTTTCAGAAATCAGAACATGTCAATAACAGTGCTGGTAGCTCTGTGGTTAGGAGTCGATGGCTTCTCTCAAGACTTGGATGCAGCAACTGCTAGGCAAGGGAGCCTCGCTCTCACCCCACATCAGGAAGGAACCCAGCTAAAGCCCCTCTCGGACCCCATTGGCTCTGGCCATTTTTTAATTGATGCTCCTCTTGGTTTCCTGGTCCCTAAATGAAATGTTAAAGTCTTGTGGCTTAACAACTGTCTTGTAAATAGGACAATGATCTTCCTTGGTTTATAATTACTTCCCTCACTTACAGATTTCTAAGCCATCGTTAGGGCAAAACATCATCCCTCACTTTAGATCTCTCCTCCTGCCAGCTTCCTTGACTGCTAACCTACAGTGAGTCATTACAGTGTGTTGATCATTATCTGGATTGATGGCTTTCAAAAGCATTTCATTACCTATACATGAGCTAGTAGCTTCACCAATACTCATTTTCATGTTAGTTTCAAGATAGATAAGAGGTCTTCCCAACAAGAAAGTCTTCTATCTCTTATCCCCTGCCAATGGCTCCCTCCATCTCTGCAGAAATTAATGTTGTTGGTCTTCTAAAAAGTAACTGTGCTATGTTGGAGTTTTGCTTCATTGCCCTCAAAGATATATTCCTTAAACAAATACCAACCCGACTAAAGGGGCATGAATATATAGATGATCATGTATAAATGGCCCCACTCTGGATCTCAGAGAGTTGGCATGATCTTTCTGGCCTACTCTTCCAGTGTAGGGAGAAGGTCACCATATGTCTGGGGACAAGATGAGGAAGAGCCTACTCTCAAGAATGAGATGAAGCATGTCTCCTAGAAAAGCCACCTACCTGTGTCTGAAGCTTTTTTCATGATTTTGGGATATTTCTGAAATTTTACAATTAGTAGCTCTCATATTCCATCAAGATAGTTTCAAGGTCAATGTTGTCACACACTTCAAAGCGTCATAACCCCAGTTTAGTTCCTTGCTCCAAAGCATTGGCTGCCTCAATGTAACTGCCGGTTTCACAGAATAAAAGGAAGATTAACTCCAGATAAAAAAAATAAAGGCCAACAAATATTACAAGACCCAAAAGACTCAATTCAAAGAGCATGCCCATGTGAAAGCACGTTAGATAAAAACTAGTATATTCAAAGGTCGTCTACAGAATCAGGAACCTCACCAGCGTTGACTATATCCAAATATTACCTGTCAAAACAGTTGTCTCAGGCTGGCACTGTGGCATAGTGGGTAAAACTGCTGCCTCTGATGCTGGCATCCCATATGGGAGCCAGTTCTAGATTTCTCTCTCTCTTTGTCTCCCTCTCTTTCTCTGTAATCTCTGCCTTTCAAGTAAATAAAATGAATGCTTAAGACAAAAAAATTAAAAAATAGTTGTCTCTGAAACCTACATACTCATTCTAATGATGTCAGCATCATTCAAAAACATTCTTGGCCTTGCTTTACAGTCAAATAAATAAATCAACTAAAAAAACTCATGATTTATTTTTACTAATTTTAGCCAAAAATGGTTATTTGTCTAATTTAATTACCTCTTTATTCACTAGTATTCATTTTGGATAACACTTGGCAATTAATGCAATGCAAATTCAACCCCAAAGAGCAAGAATTGCTATCACTGAGGCAATTCCAAAGAATGTGTAATGAGCTCAGAAGGAAATTCCAAAGTCGTGTTGAGGGGCAGGCATTTGAAACAGCTGTTAAGACATCACTTGGCGCCTGTTTAAGACTGGCTGCTCCAGATCCCTGCTAATGCACCTGGGAAAGCAACAGATGGCCCAAATCCTTGGGCCCCTGCACCAGCATGGGAGACCTGGAAGAAGCTCCTGGCTTCAGATTGGCACAGCTCTGGCTGTTGCAGCCATCTGTGGAGTGAACCAGCAGGTGGAAGACCTCTCTGTCTCTACCTCTTTCTGTAACTCTGACTTTCAAATAAATAAAATAAATCTTAAAAAAATATATATCACTTGTGATGCCCACGTCTCCAACAGGGGTGGCTGAGTGGGAGTCCTCACCCTCTCCCTGACTCCAGCTTCCTTCCACTGTGCATTCAAGCAGACAGCAGCTGATGGTTCACAGAGTTGAGTCCCTGCCACCCATACTCAGGATATCCAGACAGATTTCCTGGCTCCTGACTGCCAGATCCCAGATCTTGCAAACATCTGGGGAGTAAACCAGTGGGTGGAAGATTTCTGTCTGTCACTGTCTCTCTGCCTTTCAAAGAAATCAATTTTAAAAAATGACAAAACTGTTTCACAAAATCACTAATGAAATTGAGTGTAAGAAGATGGTGCCCACTTAGCTGTAGTATTTTTTGGTAAGTTGTTAGTCATTCATACATTTTACTGTGAGGTTCTTGTGTCTGTAAGTGGCACCTTCACCACCACTTTTTCACTGTTGTTAAAAAAAGATTTTACCTTTATTAGCTGGCGCCGTGGCTCAATAGGCTAATCCTCTGCATTGCGGTGCCGGCACACTGTGTTCTAGTTCCAGTCAGGGCACCGGATTCTGTCCTGGTTGCCCCTCTTCCAGGCCAGCTCTCTGCTGTGGCCCGGGAGTGCAGTGGAGGATGGCCCAAGTGCTTGGACCCTGCACCCACATGGGAGACCAGGAGGAGCACCTGGCTCCTGGCTTTGGATCAGCGCGGTGCACCGGCCGCGGTCGCCATTGGAGGGTGAACCAATGGCAAAGGGAAGACCTTTCTCTCTGTCTCTCTCTCTCACTATCCACTCTGCCTGTCAAAAAAAAAAAAGATTTTACCTTTATTTATCGAAAGGCAGAATGACAGAGAGAAGACGAGAGATCTTCCATCTGTTGGTTCTTCCCCAAATGGTCACAACAGCAAGAGCTGAGTCAGGCCAAAGCCAGGAGCCTGGAACTCCATCCAGATCTCCCACATGGGTGGCAGGGATGCAAGGATTAGGGCCATCTTCTGCTGCTTTCCCAGGCACATTAGCAGGGAGCTGAACCAGAAGCAGAGCAGCCAGGACTGTGCTCATATGGGATGCTGGCAAGCACAGGTAACAGCTTAACCTGCTATGTCACAACGCCTGTCGTTTACTGTCATTTTGTCAGTAGTAAGCCTGCTCAGTTTAACTGGTTTTTGTGCTGGAAATAAGGGCTTTGTCTCAAAATCTTCTGAAGGTAGAGACTCTCTAGGTCTTAATTTTTAGTTGTTAGCTTCTTGTTAAAACCAATGGCTTTCTCTTAAAAAGTGTGCACATGTGCAGGTATGCACAAATTAGCATACAATTACCAGGGTTTGTCCAAGTACCTCAGATTAAGGATTCTTGTTTGACTCAAACCTTGGAAAGTAAAAGAAAAGCTTTCCTTTTTATTATGCCCTCTTTTCTGCCTCAGATTCAGGCCAGTTGGAAAATTTGAACTTTCTTTAAAGAAGCTGTCATAAGGGGCTGACACTATGGCACAGCAAATAAAGCTGACACCTGCAACACCAGCATCCCATGTGGGCACCAGTTCCAGTCCTGTTGCTCCACTTCCCATCTAGCTCTCTGTTAATACACCTGGGGAGGTGGTAGAAGATGGCCCAAGGCCTTAGGCCTCTGCACCCACTTTGGAGACCTGGAGGAAGCTCCTGGTTCCTGGCCCAGCTCCAGCTGTTGCAGTCATTTGAGGAGTGAACCAGCAGACAGAACATCTCTGTCTCTCACTCTCTCTGTAACTCTGTCTTTTAAATAAATAAATAAATACTTTTTTAAAAAAAATAGGGTCTCATAATTCTTTCCAGTGACCTTGAAAAGTATTTCTCTCTCCCCAGCTAGTTTTAAAGAATTTGCAAAGCACAGCCAGTTGACCAGAGTCAGTCCACTCTGAAGTTTACTAAGATCTCACCAGGCTTCTACACTGTGTCTTAGTCTCCATTTTATAGATTAAAAAAAACTAAATCAGTTTTATAATAAATTACTTTTGGTTAGTGTGGTGTAACACATACTCATTTAAGAAAAAAAAAAGAACTAGAAAATGCAGATGAGAACTCTTTCCAGGATCCAGAAATTAGACTTAAAGATTAAAATAGGGGACTTCCAGACCCTGTGTTGTCTAAACTAATGGATAAAGTGAACAAAGCAAATTCTATGTGTAGCTCTCACACTTTTAGAGCTTGAATGGGACCTGAACCAGATATGGTTGTCAGGACTAGCCACCACAGTGAGGCTGTTAACAAAGTCACAGAAGGGACTTTAGGAAGAATAGTGCACAGCAGTGGGCAAGAATGAGCAGTAAAGAACAGGAAGCTATTAACAGTGCTGAGGTCCCCCAAGATCATCCTGTGGGACTAGAAGGGGTGGCATCCAGGATCTTCCACTGTCTGCTCACCAGTTTTCTCTCAGACATTTGAATTCTGGTCTTGCTATTTATTTCCTAGTTCTGCCTATCATGCCCCTTCCTCTTCTGCATGTCTGGAGGGAATGTTCCACACATCTTTCAAGCCCAGCTCACATCATCTTCTCTAAAAAGCATTCTCTGCTTCTCATTCCATCCCACAAGAATGTATTCTCTTGGCTGAATTCTTCACACTTCATTAAAGGCAAGTCTCTTGTTTGACATATGACCTTTAAAATACCTATAGTGGGGTAGGCATTGTGGAACAGTGGGTTAGGCCAAGTCCCACCTCCACTTTGATCCAACTTATAGCTAAGGCACCTGGAAGGCAACAGAGGATCACTCAAGTACATGGGTTTTTCCACTCATGTGGGAAACCCAGTTGGTGTCCCTGGCTCCTGTCTTTGGCCTGGCCCATTCCCTGCTGTTGCAGGCAATTGGTGAGTGAGTCACTGGATAGAAAACCTTTGTTTCCCAGTCACTCTGTCTTTCAAATAAATAAGTAAACTTTAAAAGAATAAAGTAGATATGGTTCACTATTCATCTGGATATTCCACTCATATCTGCCTTTCCCAGCAGGTCTCGAGAAAATAATCAACTGTAGTGGAATTTGCATTGATTCAAGATGCAAAGGGACATCTTGTGGCATAAAAGGGAAATGCATGCTTCAAAAGTAGTAATACAGTAAACTCTTGGCCACAGAACAAGTGATTAAAAAGGATTAACAATGATGCTTTTATTTGTTTCTCATTTTGTTCTCCTTCCTGACACAATTTCTATAATAAAAAATACACTACAATAAAAATCAGGAGCTTTTTCTTGCTTTCTGATCATCCTACCCATCTACATTCTAGTAAGTTCCTCAATGGCTATTCAGATACCATTTGTTGGGTATCTATCTATAGCATGAACATAATTCTGGGCCATTAGGTCAAGTAATCTATGAAGGCATCAGTCAAGAAGCATTCCATGGAAAACTAGTCAGAAAAAAAGGTGTTCCTTGGCCAAATTGGCTTGCAAAACCTGGATACTGTGACTTTAGCACAGCTTCTCTCACTGCAGAAGCAAATTAGTTGGTCTGAAAAGTCCTGAAATAAGGTACCCTGCTTACCACAGTCTAGACTAATGTTTGCCAAGGTGATCTGACCACAAAACTCTTCAAGTAGCACCTGTTAACATTCTACAAAATGTTTGTTTCAAAAACTCAGAAAACTGCCTGCAGATAGTTTAACATGATCACAGGATGAAGTAAAATGGGCCAGACTCACATTCCAGATCTTTATGTCCTTTGCTGAATCAGGTTGGGTGGTATACAAATAAAACTAAATCTTATAAGCTTACTTGATGTAAGGCAGTATTCTTTAAAATCTTTATTTATTTATATTTGAGCTGAAGAGAGACATAAAAACCTTCCTTCTGTGGGTTCACTCCCAAAATGCTTGCAACATCCAGGGCTCCCAGTTAGGAGCCTGGAACACAATGAAGGTATTCCAAGTGGGTGGCAAGAACCCAAGTATTTGAGTGTACCTTAGTAGGAAGCTGGAATCAGAAGTGGAGCTGAGAATTGAGCATGGGCATCCCAAGTGGCCCATTAATCACTGCTCCATCAGACACTATTCTAAGCAGGTCACACATGTAATCCTCAGAATAATGATAACTACTCAATACTTAGCTCTCCTGCATCAGCTCACTTTACAGATAAGGAAATGGAATCACAAAGAGAACAAGTAACATGCCCAAGGTCACAGGTTAGCCAAGAGTAGAGTGGGTACTTAAAAGAGAAAAGTCTGGCTTCCAAGTCTATGTGCTTATATGAGGAAGCCCTTCTTCCTACAACAAACCTTGCAGCTCTGCCTAGGAGTAGACACTCAGAACCTGCTCAAATTCTGTCTGGGGGTTCCCTGCCTTAGTGGCTAGTGGATAGTGCAGAGCAACTCACTGCCCACAAGCAGACTGCCTGACATGTCAAAGCAAGGATGCCTTCCTATTACAGGTGGGGAAGCAGAACAGAGAGAGGACCAAAGCCAGCCCTGCTCCTCACTGGTTCTTGCTTCTGGTCCCACTGCTATGAGTGGGCACAGAGAATTAGCAATTGGGCATCAACTGATGGCCTGCCCACTAACCACATGAAGGGTATCCTTCATTTCAGCTGGTGATGTGGGAAGAATGAACCATTCTCTCTATAAAATGCAAATCTCTCAACACCAAAAAGAGAGGCATGCTATAAAATCATGTGTTTTGTAAGTGGTGTGGGAGAATGATTTACATTCTTGTTGTTACCATGGGAAAAAATTCATTTCCAAAATTCTGATATTAAGGTGATAGATATGAGAAGGGCCAATTTTAGAATTATTTTTTTGAAAGGCACAGAGAGAGAAGCAGGCAGAAAAAGCATCTATCCACTGGTTCCCTTCCAAATGCCTGCAGCAGTCAGTGCTGGGAAGGGATGAAGCCAGGCTGAAGATTGCAATCTAGGTCTCTCACCTGGGTGTGAGGAGCCCAATTAGTGGAACAATCACTTCTTTTTTAAAAGATTTATTTTATTTATTTGAAAGGCAGAGTTACAGAGAGGCAGAGGAATAGAGAGAGAGAGAGAGGTCTTCCATTCATTGGTTCACTCCTCAGCTGGCTGCAATGGCTGGATCTACACCGATCCAAAACCAGGAGCCAGGAATTTTTCCAGGTCTCCCACATGAGTGCAGGGGCCCAAGGACTTGGGCCACCTTCCACTGCTTTCCCAGGCCATAGCAGAAAGGTGGATTGAAAATGGATCAGCCAGGACTTGAACTGGTGCCCATATGGGATGCTGGCACTGCAGGTGGTGATTTTACCTGCTACACCATAGCGCTGGCCCCAAACTGTCACTTTTGCTCTGAGAGTCTGCTCTGGTGGGTATATGAAGTCAGGAACCAGAACTGGGAGTAGTCAAACTTTCAGCCACAAAGCTCAGAATTAAGGCTACTAAAAATAACCACAATGCTAGCACAGCATTTAAACTTAGCCATTTTTTCCCCAAGAGGAAATTCTCTAGATTCATTATTCAAACCTAGTCATACTTTAGCCTAGAAACAAACCCAGGTACTCCGATACGAGATGTGAGCATCTTAATAGGCTAAATTCCCTCTCAAGAAAGACCAATATTTTGAAGATATGAAAATTGAGAAGAGAATTATCTTTGTGTGACCAGCAGTGAGTCTCTAGGAAATCTCATTTCCATGCTTTCTTCAAACCTGAAAGCACCAGGGAATGTATTTTATGCACTGGGTAGGTCTGTTCAAGTTTTCCAGAGTATGCTGTGCAAAGCATCGAGGTAAATGAGGCAATAAGAGTATGTGTCTCCTAACCCACTGTTGGTGGGAATTCAAACTGGTAAAGCCACTGCGGAAGTCAGTCTGGAGATTTCTCAGAAACCTGAATATAACCCTACCATACAACCCAGCCATCCCACTCCTTGGAATTTATCCAAAGGAAATTAAATTGGCAAACAAAAAAGCTGTCTGCACATTAATGTTTATTGCAGCTCAATTCACAATACCTAAGACCTGGAACCAACCCAAATGCCCATCAACAGTAGACTGGATAAAGAAATTAAGGGACATGTACTCCATAGAATACGATACAGCAGTAAGAAACAATGAAACCCAGTCATTTGCAACAAGATGAAGGAATCTGGAAAACATCATGCTGAGTGAATTAAGCCAGTCCCAAAGAGACAAATATCATTTGTTTTCCCTGATCGGCGACAACTGAGCACCAAAGGGAAAACCTGTTGAAGTGAAATGGACACTATAAGAAACAATGAACTGATCAGCTCTTGTCCTGACTCTAGATGTACAATGTAATACTTGATCCTTTTTAGTATTTGTTGTTGTTTTTGTTGTTGTTGTTCTAGTACTAGTGGTTGAACTCTGTAATTAACACACAATTACTCTTAGGTGTTTAAATTTTAACTGAAAGGTGATCCCTGTTAAATTTAAGAGTGGAAAAAGAGAGGGAGGAGATGTACAATTTGGGACATGCACAATCAGACTTGCCCCAAATGGTGGAGTTAAAAATGTGCCAGGGGATTCCAATACATTCCCATCAAGGTGGCATGTACCAATGCCATCTCACTAGTCCAAGTGATCAATTTCAGTTCACATTCGATGGCTCTGATAGGTCTAAGAGTCAAAGGGATCACACAAACAAGACAAGTGTCTGCTAATACTAACTGATAGAATCAAAAAGGGAGAGAAAGATCCAACATGGGAAGTGGGATACACAGCAGACTCATAGAATGGCAGATGTCCTAAACAACACTCTGGCCTCAGAATCAGCCCTTAAGGCATTCGGATCTGGCTGAAGAGCCCATGAGAGTATTGTAGGCATGGAAAGCCAACAAACCATGGAAAAGAAAAAAAAAAGAAGACCCAAATGAAAGATCTCTGGGAATGAGATCCCAGTGGAAAGAACGGGGCCATCAAAGAAGGAGGTACCTTTCTCTGAAGGGAGGAGAGAACTTCCACTTTGACTATGACCCTATCAGAATAAGATCAACTCTAAAGGCTTCCATAGCCCTGGCAACTCATGACTAGAGCCTAGGGAGATTACTGACGCCATGAACAGGAGTGTCAAATTGTTAAGTCAGCAACAGGAGTCACTGTGTACTTACATCCAATGTGAGATCTGTCCCTAATGTGTTGTCTAATGTGCAGTGATGCTATAACTAGTACTGAAACAGTATTTTTACACTTTGTGTTTCGGCATGGGTACAAACTGATGAGATCTTTATTAATTATATACTGAATCAATCTTCTGTATATAAAGATAATTGGAAATGAAAAAAGGAAAAACCTGGTGTTAAATTGGAAATGGCATAGAAAATTAATTATTTTTTTAAAAAATATATTATGTAAGAGCTCTGTCTTTAATGTACTGTACACTCTTATTTAATGCTATAACTAGTACTCCAACAGTATTTTTTTCCACTTTGTGTTACTATATGGGGGCAAACTGTTGAAATCATTACCTAATATATACTAAACTGATCTTCTGTATATAAAGAGAATTGAAAATGAATCATGATGTGATTGGAAGGGGAGAGGGAGCGGGAAAGGGAAGGGTTGTGGGTGGGAGGGAAATTTTGGAAGGGGGAAGCCATTGTAACCCATAAGCTGTACTTTGGAAATTTATATTCATTAAATAAAAGTTTAATTAAAAAAAAGAAATTATGGGACATGTACTCCATAGAATACTATACAGCAGTCAAAAACAGTGAAATCTGGTCAATTGCAACAAGATGGAGGAATCTGGAAAACATAATGCTGAGTGAATTAAACCAGTCCCAAAGTGGCAAATATCATATGTTCTCCCTGATCGGCGACAACTAACTGAGCACCAAAGGGGAAACCTGTTGAAGTGAAATGGACACTATGAGAAACAGTGACTTGATCAACCCTTGTCCTGACTATTGATGTACAATGTAATACTTTATCCCTTTTAGTATTTTTTTGTTTTAGTACTATTGGTTGAACTCTGTAATTAACACACAATTATTCTTAGGTGTTTAAATTTTTTTTTAACTTTTACTTAATGAATATACATTTCCAGTGTACAGCTTATGGATTACAATGGCTTCCCCCTCCCATAACTTCCCTCCCACCCGCAACCCTCCCCTCTCCCGCTCCCTCTCTCCTTCCATTCGCATCAAGATTCATTTTCAATTCTCTTTATATATAGAAGATCAATTTAGTATAAAGATTTCAACAGTTTGCACCCACATAGAAACACAAAGTGAAACATACTGTTTGAGTACTAGTTATAGCATTAAATCACAATGTATAGCACATTAAGGACAGAGATCCCACATGAGGAGCAACTGCACAGTGGCTCCTGTTGTTGACCCAACAAATTGACACTCTAGTTTATGGCACCAGTAACCATCCTAGGCTGTCATCATGAGTTGCCAAGGCTATGGAAGCCTTCCAAGTTTGCCGACTCTGATCATATTTAGACAAGGTCATAAAAGACAGAGTGAGGATAGTAACCAATGATCCTAAGAGTGGCATTTACCAGGTTTAAACAATTATACAGCATTAAGTGGGGAAGAGCACCATCAGTACACACAGGTTGGGAGTAGAGCCATTGGTGGTAGAGTAGAGGTTATGATTACAAAGGAATGAGGCCCAAGTGCACTAGACAGGGCCTAGAACAAAGGACAGAGTCATTATTAGAGGAGCTAAGAAAGGTGCTGTCTAAGCTACAAGTAATTTTTCTGATTGAGAGGCAAATAGAACCTGATAGAAGGGGCTTGATAATAATCTGGTGGACTTTAGGCCTTGTAAGTTAAGAGGCCCAGACCTATCTATCTCTTCACATGGGGCATATACTAAGGGAGGTGTGAACCTCCTAGGGGAAGGCACTCTGTTGACTTTCATGACTTGGCTGGCCTGGGAGGAGAGCTGGCCAGGTAAAGGCAGGGGGCATCTCTAACAAGAAATTTACAGTTCTGCCTGCAATGTTGCTGACCCTACTTGACCATCC
Organism: Lepus europaeus; assembly: GCF_033115175.1. NCBI lineage: Eukaryota > Metazoa > Chordata > Mammalia > Lagomorpha > Leporidae > Lepus > Lepus europaeus. The sequence continues at coordinate 83,769 of NW_026909276.1, forward strand.
CCTCAGCTGCAGTGGTCACTTTGGAAGTTGGGCTGAGTGAAGGGCTTTTCAGCTTAGAGCCAATAAGATCTGCGGCTCTGACCTGGGCATCCTTCGACTCCAGGGCAGGTCCATTTCCAGTGATCCAACTCTTGGCAGAGCTGCCAGGGCTCTTCACAAGCTGACTTCTGCTGAAGCCCAGGCTTACCACATTGAAAGCCACTGCAGTGGACTGGCCTGTTGGGTCTCCTTGAGGGCGGATCACTGTACAGATCAGCCATTCATAGGCCTGCCACCCATTGCTTTGATGCCTAGCTTTCTTTTCCTCCTGGTTTGTGTTAAAGCAGACCAGAGGATGCAAGTCAAGGGAGTGCCGTATCCCATCTCTAATCTTCGGTGGCCTGAACTACAAGTCTATAGTCACAGCCATGTTCTGTAGTAGTTTTTCTAAGGTAGACAATGCCCATGAGGAAAATTATATTCTCACTTTAAAACTTTCTTTCCCTTTGGTCTGAAAGGGAGGTTTTTTCTACTTACTGTTTACTTCACTGATGGCGAAGTGAATCTAGCTATGAGATTATTATTTAAGTTCTTATTTTGGCTATGCTATTGCAGAAAAGTGTTAGCCATCTCTTTTATAAGGTCTAAAGATTAAATTGTGCATCCTACAGATTCCTTCATAATAGAATTAGTTTCCTACCTTGAAGAGAATAGAGAAATGAAAGAACAAGTTGGGCTTAGAATAGAGAAATGAGGGAGCAAGTCCTAGATCGCCTGCTGACATCAGCAATATCACATGAATACTTAGCAAACCGTTTCAACCATTAGATAACAACTTAAGAAAACATCCACCAGAAGGTCCAATGCCCTCTACAAATTTTAAGAATCATGTATTTGAAAACACCTCTTAAATATCCAAAATGGTGTAGTTTGTTTAGCCAGTAAACTCAAGCACAACCATCTAAAATGTTTTTAGTTTCTTTCTACCAACACGTTTAAAACATATGATACACAGATTCAGGTCCCACAAATTAAAATGTATCTTTGATTGATTTTAGCAGCTTAAATTTATGGACAATCTTATCTATAAGCCATTTAAAATAAAACTCTTAATAAAATTTCCCCATGTGGACATACAATATGTACACACATATAATATAGCATAATAGACCAATATAGCAATTTTAATAATAGCTTTTAAAATCTTTAACTCTTTTTGTAGATTGCCAATTGATTTGAATTGCTTTTTCTTTTTAGTAACCTCAGTTAACCATACTTTCTCTCAGTTGGTACTGTTAATACATTATTGGCTTCATCTGTTTACAGAGCCATCCCAAAGTACTGAATACAATAGAAGTGGCTGGAAAAAGTCCATAGGAACCTATAGGAGGACAGCTAAACACAGAGCCAACAACGCTTTAGTTTTATGAGCAGCACATCATATATAACGGTGGATGACAAAAGACTTTAAGTCGCCATGTTTAAAATTATGAACTCATCAACCAACAAGAGGCACTTGCTTACTTCACAGTATTTTTGAAAGCATCTGTAGGATTTTACAAGTATTTAACCCTTTAGGCCTCTGGGGCTTTCTCATTAAGATAACTATCATGTCTAATAACACAAGATCATTAGACTTTTTAATTCTCAAACATTTGTATTAATAGCATTTTCCATTATAGAAACTTAAAGTCTGGTACCACATCACATCTTGATAGTCCTTCTAATATACTCCAATTAGACTGATTAGTTGAGAGACATAGGTCCTTCGATTTTTTCAGTTGGGCCCAAACTGGAAAAAACCAAAGTCCAGGATTTACTGGAAATTTTAGAGACCAGATTGTTTGAAACTTTGATTTTTTGAATGCCTGTCAAGAATGCCAAGAAGGCTCAAAATCCAAAATATCTGGTTGAAATAAGATTCCTTAAAATCATGACATAACATAGACCAAATTTGATCATTGTTACAAGGTGATTATTCAAATTTTTGAAAAAAAGCACATATTTAAATAACCCATAGCTCTTAATAAAAATTCAGCTGTTTTTGAACAATTAGAATTTAACAGACATCAAGAGAACATAATAGATTACTTTAACACATTGCTTTAAGAGAGCATCAGAGTTTAATTCTATGTCAAAGAGAAATTGAGCTTCCTGTGATCTTTTGCTGTGAGGTTTCCTTCCTTTACCTTCTTTCATATTGGTGACCGTGTTTCTGTGTTTCTGTGTGTAAGACATCTTTAAGCATCTTTTGCAGGGCAGGATGAGTGGCAACAAATTCTTTCAGTTTCTGTTTGCTATGAAAAGTCTTAATTTCACCTTCATTCACAAATGAGAGCTTTGCAGGATATAGTATTCTGGGCTGGCAGTTTTTCTCTCTTAGTACCTGGGCTATGTCTCGCCATTCCCTTCTAGCTTGTAGGGTTTCTGATGAGAAGTCTGCTGTGAGTCTAATTGGAGATCCTCTAAGAGTGATCTGACGTTTCTCTCTTGCACCTTTAAGGATCTTTTCTTTATGTTTCACTGTGGTGAGTTTGATTACAACATGTCGTGGTGAGGATCTCTTTTGGTCATGTTTATTAGGGGTTCTATAAGCTTCCTGTACTAAGATGCCTCTGTCCTTCTCCAAACCTGGGAAATTTTCTGCTAGTATGTCACTGAAAATGCCTTCTAATCCTTTCTCCCTCTCCATGCCTTCAGGAACTCCTAGAACCCGAATGTTGGGTTTTTTAATAGTATCCTGTAGATTCCCGACAATATTTTTTAGATTTCTAATTTCTTGTTCTTTTCTTTGGTTTGCCTGTTTCCTTTCCTGTTCTCTGTCTTCTAAGTCTGATATTCTCTCTTCTGCTTCACCCATTCTGTTTTTAAGGCTCTCTAATGTGTTTGTCATTTGATCTATTGAATTCTTCATTTCATTATGATTTCTAGTCACTATCAGAGTTTCTTGTTCCACTAGTTGTTTCATTTCATTTTGATTCCTCCTTAATATTTCATTTTCACAAAAGAGATTTTCTATCTTGTCCATTAAGGATTTCTGTAGTTCAAGAATTTGTTTTTGAGAACTTCTTAATGTTCTTATCAATTTTTTGAGATCCGCTTCTTGCATTTCTTCAATCTCATCATCTTCATAATCTTGAATTGGGGTGTCTTTTTCATTTGGGGGCGTCATAGTGTCTTCCTTGTTCTTGTTACCTTGGTTTTTGCGTTTGTTGTTTGGCATGTTGGAGATATTTGGTTTCTTCACTGTGGTGTTTTTTCTTGTTACACTATGGCTCTATATTAAGTGGACTGTCTGCTTTCGGTGGAGCCTTAGAGGCTTGAGATGAGTGTGGACTGAGAGCTGTGTTTGGTTCCTCAGGGTTGAGGGTGTGTCAAAGATGACACTCCCAGGTTAGGCGTGGTAAATCTCTCTTTCTTTTTTTGATTCAAAAGGGAAGTAATTCTGCACAGCTGAATGTAATTGGAGGTAGTTAGCAGGCAAATGATATACCCACAGGAGCCAGAGATTGGAAGCTCTTTCCCAAGGACCACACAGGGAATCTGTGCTGCCCTCAGTGTGGGTTCTAATTCTCCTGCAGTCTCCCATTGGGTTGCCAAGTTAGATGTTAATCTCCTGTTATTTCACCCCTCCCCCCAGAGTCAGGTTTTTCTGCTAGGCTCAGGGCTGTTGCAGACCTGAGATCGCCCTGCTTATGACGTATGTCCAAAATGGCGCCTGCTCTGTCTTGCTCGCCTTTGAGAGGTGAGCGGAGAGAGAGAAACTTGTGTCTGTATCGGTCACTTTTTTTATTTTTTTCCTATCTCTCTTCTAGTTAGCCTGGTGAACTTTTCCCCACGGAGTTTCAAGCCTTGTTCCCTCTAGTCTCCTCTTTCCTCTTGCCCGCTGGTATCTCGGGCTATTGAGGTTCGGCTCACCTCGCATTCTAGAGCTGGTGTGTTGAGTCTGCCGCTGGTGTCCCGAACTTGGGCTCCCACGCTCTCCACACAGGTCCACTGTGAATCACTAGTTCTGGAAGAGTTTCCTCTGTTGTTTCATCCCCTACTCTTCCTTGACCCTGCAGTATCTCCACTTATATTAAACTTTCTCTCCCCCCCGGACTAATAGTGTGCTCCCTGCCTATTCCACCATCTTGCCACTCTTCAGGTGTTTAAATTTTAACTGAAAAGTGATCCCTGTTCAATATAAGAGTGGGAATAAGAGAGGGTGAGATGTACAATTTGCGACATGCTCAATCGGACTTGCCCCAAATGGTGGAGTTAGAAACATGCCAGTGGACTCCAATACAATCCCATCAAGGTGGCATGTACCAATGCCATCTCACTAGTCCAAGTGATCAATTTCAGTTCAAAATTGATCACACTAAGTCTAAGTGTCAAAGGGATTACACAAACAAGACTAGTGTCTGTGAATACTAACTGATAGAATCAAAAAGGGATAGAGGGGGCGGAGCCAAGATGGCGGATAGTGAGGACGTGTGCCTTAGTTTGGGAAAATAAACTTTCATAAAAGTGGAATTACTGTAGCCTCAGGAAAAGACTCAAGAAAAAAACTGCAGAGGAAACGCTTCCGGATCTTGTGGATGAGACACAGAGGACTTACAGGGAACCCACCGCGTGGAAAACCAACCGAGACGAGCCGAGCAGCAGCGGCGGGAGAGGAGCCAGAGGCACAGAATCTCGCCAGCATGGGAACGGAGGAGGGTAAGACAAAAACCTGAGAAGTCCGAGACATCGGGGGGAGGGGGAACAGAGGCCTCTCCCTTCACCCACCAAGCAAAACAAAGAGCACCGCGATTTTACATATGTAAAGCTCAGCCAAACTCAGCATCTTTAGCGAAACTGGAGAACACATTGAGGGCTGCATAAACTCTGTGTATGGTCCCAGGGGTAGATCAAACGAATACTCACAGAGGCCAGATTTCAACTACCCTCAACTCCACTCCCAACTGAGTCAAAAAAAAAAAAAAAGAGAGAGAGAGAGAGCGACCAAGCAAGGAGCAAGTAATCTGGGAGAGTCGCTCTTTACACAGCCTTAAACCTCAAGAAACAAGCATAGCTCTCTGGCCACACCCATCACAGCCCCTAAGGCTCCAACAAAGCAGACAGCTCACTTAGAGGCATAGTATAATGAGAGAAAAAAACAAAAACAAAAACACCACAAATTATCTCTAACATGCCAAGCAAGAAACATAGAAGCGGAGGTACCAAGAACAAGGAAGGCACTATGACGCCCCCAAGTGAACAAGACACGCCAATGCAAGATTATGAAGATGAAGAGATAGAGGAAATGCAAGAAGCAGATTTCAAAAAATTGATAAGAACATTAAGAAGTTCTCAAAAACAAATTCTTGAACTACAGAAATCCTTCATGGACAAGATAGAAAATCTCTCCCGTGAAAATGAAATATTAAGGAGGAATCAAAATGAAATGAAAAAACTAGTGGAACAGGAAACTGCGATAATGACAAAAAACCTCAATGAAATGAAGAACTCAATAGATCAAATGACAAACACATTAGAGAGCCTTAAAAACAGAATGGGTGAAGCAGAAGAGAGAATATCAGACTTAGAAGACAGAGAACAGGAAAGGAAACAGTCAAATCAAAGAAAAGAAGAAGAAATCAGAAATCTAAAAAATACTGTCAGGAATCTACAGGATACTATTAAAAAACCCAACATTCGGGTTCTAGGAGTTCCTGAAGGCATGGAAAGGGAGAAAGGATTAGAAGGCCTTTTTAGTGAGATACTAGCAGAAAATTTCCCAAGTTTGGAGAAGGACAGAGACATCCTACTACAGGAAGCTCAGAGAACCCCTAATAAACATGATCAAAAGAGATCCTCACCACGACACATCGTAATCAAACTCACCACAGTGAAACACAAAGAAAAGATCCTAAAATGTGCAAGAGAGAAACGCCAGATTACTCTCAGAGGTTCTCCAATTAGACTTACAGCTGATTTCTCATCAGAAACCCTACAAGCCAGGAGAGAATGGCGAGATATAGCCCAGGTACTAAGAGAGAAAAACTGCCAGCCCAGAATATTATATCCTGCAAAGCTCTCATTTGTGAATGAAGGTGAAATTAAGACCTTTCACAGCAAACAGAAATTGAAAGAATTTGTCGAAACTCGTCCAGCCCTGCAAAAGATGCTTAAAGATGTGTTACATACAGAAACACAGAAACATGGTCACCAATATGAAAGAAGGTAAAGGAAGGAAACCTCACAGCAAAAGATCACAGGAATCTCAAACCAGATATTAGAAAATATCTTTGGCAAATGGCAGGGCAAAGTTACTCCTTCTCAATAGTCACATTGAATGTTAATGGCTTGAACTGTCCAGTTAAAAGACACCGATTGGCTGATTGGGTTAAGGAGCAAAACCCATCCTTTTGCTGCTTACAAGAAACCCATCTATCCAACAATGATCCATACAAGCTGAAAGTGAAAGGCTGGAAAAAGATATACCACGCCAACAGAAATGAAAAGAGAGCGGGCGTAGCCATCTTAATATCGGACAACATAAACTTTACCACAAAAACTGTTAGGAGAGACAAAGAGGGGCACTATTTAATGATTAAGGGATCCATTCAACAGGAAGATATAACGATTATCAACGTATATGCACCTAATTACAGGGCACCAGCTTATTTAAAAGACTTGTTAAGGGACTTAAAGGGAGACTTAGACCCCAATACAATAGTACTGGGGGACTTCAATACTCCACTCTCAGAGATAGACAGATCAACAGGACAGAAGATCAACAAGGAGACAGTAGATTTAAATGACACTATAGCCCAAATGGATCTAACAGATATCTACAGAACATTTCATCCTACATCTAAGGACTTTACATTCTTCTCAGCAGTACATGGAACCCTCTCTAGGATTGACCACATACTAGGCCATAAAGCAAGTCTCAGCAAATTCAAAAGAATTAGAATCATACCATGCAGCTTCTCAGACCACAAAGGAATGAAATTGGAAATTGGCAACTCAGGAATCCCTAGAGCACGTGCAAACACATGGAGATTGAACAACATGCTCCTGAATGAACAATGGGTCATAGAATAAATTAAAAGAGAAATCAAATATTTTTTGGAAGTAAATGAGGATAACAGCACAACATACCAAAACCTATGGGATACAACAAAAGCAGTGTTAAGAGGAAAGTTTATATCAATAGGTGCCTACATCAAGAAATTGGAAAGGCACCAAATAGATGAGCTTTCAAGTCATCTCAAGGATCTAGAAAATCTGCAGCAAACCAAACCCAAACCCAGTAGGAGAAGAGAAATAATTAAAATCAGAGAAGAAATCAACAGGATTGAATCCAAAAAAACATTACAAAAAATCAGCCAAACGAGGAGCTGGTTTTTTGAAAAAATAAACAAAATTGACACCCCATTGGCCCAACTAACTAAAAAAAGAAGAGAAAAGACCCAAATCAATAGGATCAGAGATGAAATGGGAAACGTAACAACAGACGCCACAGAAATAAAAAGAATCATCAGAAATTACTACAAGGACTTGTATGCCAGCAAACAGGGAAATCTATCAGAAATGGACAGATTCTTGGACACATACAACCTCCCTAAATTGAGCCAGGAAGACATAGAAAACCTAAACAGACCAATAACTGACACAGAAATTGAAACAGTAATAAAGGCCCTCCCAACAAAGAAAAGCCCAGGGCCAGATGGATTCACTGCTGAGTTCTACCAGACATTTAGAGAAGAACTAACTCCAATTCTTCTCAAACTATTCAGAGCAATCGAAAAAGAGGGAATCCTCCCAAATTCTTTCTATGAAGCCACCATCACCTTAATTCCTAAGCCAGAAAGAGACGCAACATTGAAAGAGAATTACAGACCAATATCCCTGATGAACATAGATGCAAAAATACTCAATAAAATTCTGGCCAATAGAATGCAACAACACATCAGAAAGATCATCCACCCAGACCAAGTGGGATTCATCCCCGGTATGCAGGGATGGTTCAACATTCGCAAAACAATCAACGTAATACACTACATTAACAGACTGCAGAAGAAAAACCATATGATTCTCTCAGTAGACGCAGAAAAACCATTTGATAAAATACAACACCCTTTCATGATGAAAACTCTAAGCAAACTGGGTATGGAAGGAACATTCCTCAATACAATCAAAGCAATATATGAAAAACCCACAGCCAACATCCTATTGAATGGGGAAAAATTGGAAGCATTTCCACTGAAATCTGGTACCACACAGGGATGCCCTCTCTCACCACTGCTATTCAATATAGTTCTGGAAGTTTTGGCCAGAGCTATTAGGCAAGAAAAAGAAATTAAAGGGATACAAGTCGGGAAGGACGAACTCAAACTATCCCTCTTTGCAGATGATATGATTCTTTATTTAGGGGACCCAAAGAACTCTACTAAGAGACTGCTGGAACTCATCGAAGAGTTTGGCAAAGTAGCAGGATATAAAATCAATCCACAAAAATCAACAGCCTTTGTATACACAGGCAATGCCACGGCTGAGGAAGAACTTCTAAAATCAATCCCATTCACAATAGCTACAAAAACAATCAAATACCTTGGAATAAACTTAACCAAAGACGTTAAAGATCTCTACGATGAAAACTACAAAACCTTACAGAAAGAAATAGAAGAGGATACCAAAAAATGGAGAAATCTTCCATGCTCATGGATTGGAAGAATCAATATCATCAAAATGTCTATCCTCCCAAAAGCAATTTATACATTCAATGCAATACCCATCAAGATCCCGAAGTCCTTCTTCTCAGATCTAGAAAAAATGATGCTAAAATTCATATGGAGACACAGAAGACCTCGAATAGCCAAAGCAATCCTGTACAACAAAAACAAAGCCGGAGGCATCACAATACCTGATTTTAGGACATACTACAGGGCAGTTGTTATCAAAACAGCATGGTACTGGTACAGAAACAGATGGATAGACCAATGGAACAGAATAGAAACACCAGAATTCAATCCAAACATCTACAGCCAACTGATATTTGACCAAAGATTCAAATCTAATCCCTGGAATAAGGACAGTCTATTCAATAAATGGTGCTGGAAAAATTGGATTTCCACATGCAGAAGCTTGAAGCAAGACCCATACCTATCACCTTACACAAAAATTCACTCAACATGGATTAAAGACTTAAATCTACGACCCGAAACCATCAAATTATTAGAGAGCATTGGAGAAACCCTGCAAGATATAGGCACAGGCAAAGACTTCCTGGAAAATACTCCAACAGCACAGGCAGTCAAAACCAAAATTAACATTTGGGATTGCATCAAATTGAGAAGTTTCTGTACTTCAAAAGAAACAGTCAGGAAAGTGAAGAGGCAACCAACAGAATGGGAAAAAATATTCGCAAACTATACTACAGATAAAGGATTGATAACCAGAATCTACAAAGAAATCAAGAAAATCAACAACAACAAAACAAACAACCCACTTAAGAGATGGGCCAAGGACCTCAATGGACATTTTTCAAAAGAGGAAATCCAAATGGCCAACAGACACATGAAAAAATGTTCAAGATCACTAGCAATCAGAGAAATGCAAATCAAAACCACAATGAGGTTCCATCTCACCCCGGTGAGAATGGCTCACATTCAGAAATCTACCAACAACAGATGCTGGAGAGGATGTGGGGAAAAAGGGACACTAACCCACTGTTGGTGGGAATGCAAACTGGTTAAGCCACTATGGAAGTCTGTCTGGAGATTCCTCAGAAACCTGAACATAACCCTACCATACAACCCAGCCATCCCACTCCTTGGAATTTACCCAAAGGAATTTAATTTGGCAAATAAAAAAGCCATCTGCACATTAATGTTTATTGCAGCTCAATTCACAATAGCTAAGACCTGGAACCAACCCAAATACCCATCAACAGTAGACTGGATAAAGAAATTATGGGACATGTACTCCATAGAATACTATACAGCAGTAAGAAACAATGAAACCCAGTCATTTGCAACAAGATGGAGCAATCTGGAAAACATCATGCTGAGTGAATTAAGCCAGTCCCAAAAAGAAAAATATCATTTGTTTCCCCTGATCGGTGACAACTGAGCGCCAAAGAGGAAACCTGTTAAGTGAAATGGACACTATAAGCAACAATGAACTGATCAGCTCCTGTCCTGACTTTAGATGTACAATGTAATACTTTATCCTTTTTAGTATTTGTTGTTGTTGTTGTTGTTCTAGTACTATTGGTTGAACTCAGTAATTAACACACAATTATTCTCAGGTGTTTAAATTTTAACTGAAAAGTGATCCCTGTTAAATCTAAGAGTGGAAAAAGAGAGGGAGGAGATGAACAATTTGGAACATGCTCAATCGGACTGGCCGCAAATGGTGGAGTTAGAAATGTGCCAGGGGATTCCAACACAATTCCATCAAGATGGCATGTACCAATGCCATCGCACTAGTCCAAGTGATCAGTTTCAGCTCACATTAGATAGCTCTGATAGGTCTAAGAGTCAAAGAGATCACACAAACAAGACAAGTATCTGCTAATACTAACTGATAGAATCAAAAAGGGAAAGTAAGATCCAACATGGGAAGTGGGATACACAGCAGACTCATAGGATGGCAGATGTCCTAAACAACACTCTGGCCTCAGAATCAGCCCTCAAGGCATTCAGATCTGGCTGAAGAGCCCATGAGAGTATAGCAGGCATGGAAAGCCAAGATATCATGGAAAAAAAAAGACCTAAATGAATTATCTCTGTGAGTGAGATCCCAGTGGAAAGAACGGGGCCGTCGGAGAGGCAGGTACCCTTCTCCGAAGGGAGGAGAGAACCTCCACTCTGACTATGACCCTATCGGAATAAGATCAAAGTCAGCGAACTCTAAAGGCTTCCATAGCCCTGGCAACTCATGACTAGAGCCTAGGGAGATTACTGACGCCATGAACAGGAGTGTCAAATTGTTAAGTCAGCAACAGGAGTCACTGTGTACTTACACCCCTTGTGGGATCTGTCCCTAATGTGTCGTCTAAAGCCAAGTGATGCTATGACTGGTACTGAAACAGTATTTTTATACTTTGCGTTTCTGTGTGGGCACAGACTGATGAGGTCTTTGCTAATTATATACTGAAGTGATCTTCTGTATATAAAGAGAATTGGAAATGAAAAAAAAAACCTGGTGTTAAAATGGAAATGGCATAGAAAATTAATTAATTTGAAAAAAAATTATGTAGGATCTCTGTCTTTAATGTGCTGTACATTGCTATTTAATGCTATAATTAGTAATCCAATGGTAGTTTTTTCACTTGATGTTGCTATATGGGCAAAATGTTGAAATCTTTACCTAATATATACTAAACTGATCTTCTGTATACAAAGAGAATTGAAAATGAATCTTTACATGAATGGAAGGGGAAAGGGAGCGGGAAAGGGGAGGGTTGCGGGCGGGAGGGAAGTTATGGGAGGGGGGAAGCCATTGTAACCCATAAGCTATACTTTGGAAATTTATATTCATTAAATAAAAGTTTAATAAAAAAAAGGGATAGAATAAAAAATGGGAAGAGGGATACACAGCAGACTCATAGAATGGCAGATGTCCTAAACAACACTCTCTGGCCTCAGATTCAGCCCTTAAGGCATTCAGATCTGGCTGAAGGGCCCATGAGAGTATTTTAGGCATGGAAGGCCAAGACACTCTGGAAAAAAAAAAGAAGAAGACCTAAATGAAAGATCTCTGCGAGTGAGATCCCAGTGGAAAGAACGGGGCCATCAAAGAAGGAGGTACCTTTCTCTGAAGGGAGGAGAGAACTTCCACTTTGACTATGACCCTGTCTGAATAAGATCGAAGTTGGCAAACTCAAAAGGCTTCATAGCCTTGTCAACTCATGATGACAGCCTAGGGAGATTACTGACGCCATAAACAAGAGTGTCAATTTGTTAAGTCAACAACAGGAGTCACTGTGTACTTACTCCTCATGTGGGATCTGTCCTTAATGTGTTGTCCAATGTGATGTAATGCTATAACTAGTACTGAAACAATATTTTACACTTTGTGTTTCTGTGTGGGTGCAAACTGATGAAATCTTTACTTAATATATACTAAATCGATCTTCTGTATATAAAGATAATTGAAAATGAATCTTGATGTTAATGGAATGGGAGAGGGATCAGGAGATGGAAGGGGTGTGAGTGGGAGGGAAATTATGGGGGGGGGAAGCCATTGTAATCCATAAACTGTACTTTGGAAATTTATATTTACTAAATAAAAGTTTAAAAAAAGAGTATGTGTCTAAAGGACCAAAGAGTGGCCCACGGAGTGTTTTGGGGAGCATGCAGCTATACTGTGTGACACTACAATGGTGCACACACATCATCATGCACCTGTCACACTCACAGAGCGGTGGCAGGCACCTGGCCTGGTGGTTCAGACACTGACTGGGACTGTCACATGTCACATCTGAGTGCCTGAGTCAATTCTGAGCTCTGGCTCCTGACTACAGCTTCCCACTGATGGGGCCCCTGGGAGGCAGTGGTACTGACTCCAGATGGGAGACCCAGATTGTGTTCCTGGCTCCAGTTTTGGCTTGGCACAGCCCCAGCCATTGCAGGTGTGAACGCTCTCTGTTTCTCTCTCTCTGCCTCTTCCCAAGCCCGCTTCCTCCCTACCCCCCACCACAGTCTTTAAACAAAATTCACAGAACTGTACAAAAGAGTGAATCTAACATCAACTACAGACTTTTGTTGATAATAATGTGTAAATATTGGCTCATCAATTTTTTAAGATTTATTTATTTATTCATTTGAAAGTCAGAGTTACACAGAGAGAAGGAGAGGCTGAGAGAGAGAGAGAGAGAGAGAGAGAAGTCTTCCATCCACTGGTTCACTCCCCAAATGACTGCAATGGCAGGAGCTGCGCAGATCTGGAGCCAGGAGCCAGGAGATTCTTCCAGGTCTCCAACATGGTTGCAGGGGCCCAAGGACTTGAGCCATCTTCTACTACTTTCCCAGGCCATAGCAGAGAGCTGGATCAGAAGTGAAGCAGCCGAGATTCAAACAAGCAACTGTATAGAATGCAGGCACTGCAGGCACTGGCTTTACTGGTATCCCATATGGGTGCTGGTTCGAGTCCTAGCTGCTCCACTTCCAACCTCACTCTCTACTATGACCTGGGAAAGCAGTAGAAGATGGCCCAGGTCCTTAGGCCCCTGCATCTGTATGGGAGATCTGGAAGAAGCTCCTGGCTTCAGATGAGCACAGGTACAGTCATTGGGGCCATCTGGGAAGTGAACCAGTAGATAGAAAACCTTTCTCTCTTTCTCTCTCTCTCTCACTGTCTCTGCCTCTCTGTAACACTGCCTTTCAAAAAAATAGATAAATCTTAAAAAAATAAAATAGGGAAAACTGTACTAAATGGAAATTATCTACATTCTGCTCAATTTTTTTGTAAATGTAAAACTGCTCCAAAAATTTTGAAATTTATTCATTGTTCTTGAAAGGATGTGTCTGGAAAAGTAGAGAGCAGAGAAAGAGGAATCGCCTCTGCAAAGAACTGTAAGAGAACATACCCTTCTTGTGTTAAATAACGCAAAATCAAGATGAGAAGGTTTTCTCAGTGTGCTTCCATCCTAACCTTGCACTGTGAACAGAGAGAAAATTTTAATTGCCACAAGCAGGTACAGCACCGGACTTTTACAACGGTGAACTCTGGGCAGGCAGTTGGAAGTCTCTGAGGGTACATGTAGGTGTTTTCCATTGTTATTTTCTTCTTAAAGCTGCCTTCACCACTGTAAATTTAAGGGATAATGATTTGAATCAAGATCTTGCTTTATTATCAGACTTCTTACTGCCAAGTTCCTTGGGCTTTTCTTCTTTAGAAGTGTGAAGCAACAAGTATTCATACTGCAGTATCTGGACCAGGTTAAGGAGAGTGAATATAAAATAAACTCACAAGCCAGAGACCAGCTGTGGCCTCATAGGCACTTACCTGCTCCTCTCATTAATTCATGCTGAGTCCCACCCAGCCCCTGCACAAAATCAGAGATGAGCTCCAATAAACCACCCAGAATCAGGCACTCAGAACAGCACTGAGGATAAACAGAGGTCTTAAAAGGAAAATTTTGCCATAATAAATCCGTACTCAAACTGGGTCAATTTGTACCTTTATTCACAGTGTTAATGTGCTATGTTTAGTGATCTGGTATTTCAAATTCCCCTGAAATGGATGGGCTGCTTCCAAAAGTTCGTGGAAAATGGAATTAAAAGGTAAGTTTATTTTGGTGCAAAAAAATTTGAAATACATGCATAGTTTTTTTTAAAGATGTATTTATGTATTTGAAAGGCAGAGTTACATAGAGGCAAATGGAGAGGAAGAGAGAGACTTCCACCCACTGGTTAACTCCCCAGATGGCCGCAAAGGCCAGAGCTGCACCTGTCCAAAGCCAGGAGCCAGGAGCTTCTCTCGGGTCCCCCATGAGGATGTAGGGGCCCAAAGACTGTTACCCTGCTACTCTGCTTCCAATCCAGCTTCCTGTTACTTCATCCTGACAGGCAGTGAATGATGGTTCAAGTGCTTGGGCCCCTGCCAACTACACAGGAGGCCAGCATGGACTTCTTGGCTGCTTCAGCTTGGCCCAGCTGTGATTGTTTGGGAAGTGAACCAGAGATGAAAGCATTTCTCTCTCTCTCTCTCTCTCTCTCTCTCTCTCTCTCTCTCTTTCTCTCTCTCTCTCTTTCTCTCTCTCTCTCTCTCTTTCTCTCCCTCCCTCCCTCCCTCCCTCTCTCCCTTCCCCTCTGTCACACTGCCTTTCAAGTAGATGAAAATATAAATAAATAAATAACCACCAGGTCAGAAAAGATGTCACTATTTTTTAAAAAGTCCTTTTTGAGACTGAAAATAATATACGACTATAACATTTTGAAGAAAAACAAGTTACCTACTCCATTTCACTACCCCATGCCTCAGTCTCACTCCCTAGAGGTGCCAACCTCAATTATTGTACCTGTTTATTCAGATATTTCCTTTCAGGTTTCTAAATTACATATCACCGTTTCATGATGTATGAATGTTAAGCATTCACATCTGCTCAGGTGGAGGAGAATTAAACTGACTTACACTCTTCTCTTCCTATCCTTCCTTTATGGTTAGGTCAATATTCGGTGACTATATATTATTAGTCCCATGCAAATAGTCTCACTGCAGAAACAAAAACTCCAGTGGTCATTTTTCTACTCTGCACAATCTTATTTTTCTTGGATTGAATACGTAGTTCCTTTTTATCAGATTACTATTGCTAGTTATAACACTGATACATGTCAAACCGCTTTCCATACCATGAAGCACATCAGAGAAGTTGCTCATGACATCTTTGTGCACAGGGGTGGCCTTCCTGGAGCTGCCACCCTTCTACTCCATGACAGACAGCTTGACTAACACCTGTCAGATATGTGGACACCTTTCTGCATCAGATCCCCTGGGAACTCCCTTGTTTTAATAGCAAATGTTCTCTTGAGTAAAGATTCATGAGAAATAAGTGTTACTAAGAATTTACATGCCAAAGAATGTCTTTATTCTATTTTAAATTTGGTAATTTAAATGGGTATAATATCACCATTCCTGTCCCTGATCCTTTGCTTCAGATGTGTTTTTTCTTGTGTTAAGAGACAAAATTAGAGGAGCTGATGTTCTGGCATGGGCAGTAAAGTCATTGCCTGTGATGATGGCATCTCATATGGGCACTGGTTGGAGTCTTGGCTGCTCTTCTTCCCATTCAGCTTCCTGCTAATGGTATGGAAAAGCAGCAGAAGATGGTCCAAGTGTTTGGGCCCTACCACCCAAGTGGGAGATCCTGGTGAAGCTCCTGGCTCCTGGCTTTGGATCATCTCAGCTCCAGCCATTGTGGCCATTTGAGTAGTGAAAGAAGGGATGGAAGACCTCTCTCTCTCTCTCTCTCCCTCCCTCTATCTCTCTCTCTTTCTTACTCTCTGCCTCTGTAACTCTGCCTTTCAAATAAATAAATATATATTTTAAAACAAAAAAGGCAGTTGCTGCTCTGAATTCAGTCTAAAATAAATAAAAGTCAGGGTTCTCAAAAATACAAAAGAAAAGACAGATGGAAGGAATATTACAACCCTTGAATTTATAGCACAGATCACACAAACAGTAGTGACTCAGACTAGGAAAAAATTTGCAGAAGTCAAATCTAATAAAAGTCTGCTATTCAAAATATGCAGAGCTCTTAAAATTTGACAATTTAAAAAAACAAGTTTAAAAGGCAAATAACATCAACTCACACTTCACAAAAGATGATATACAAATCAAAAATAAGCAAATGAAATTAAGGAATGGCAAATAAAAACAGCAAATACCACTACATACGAATTGGAATAGTGGGCCGGTGCCATGGCTTAACAGGCTAATCCTCCGCCTTGCGGCGCCAGCACACCGGGTTCTAGTCCCGGTCGGGGCACCGATCCTGTCCCGGTTGTCCCTCTTCCAGGCCAGCTCTGCTGTGGCCAGGGAGTGCAGTGGAGGATGGCCCAAGTTCTTGGGCCCTGCACCCCATGAGAGACCAGGATAAGCACCTGGCTCCTGCCATCGGAACAGCGTGGTGCACTGGCCACAGCACGCCTACCATGGCGGCCATTGGAGGGTGAACCAATGGCAAAAAGGAAGACCTTTCTCTCTGTCTCCCTCTACTGTCCACTCTGCCTATCAAAAAACAAAAACAAAAAAACAAAAAAAAAAATTGGGATAGTGAAAATCCAAAACACGACCAAATTAAATTGTGGCTAAGATGTCGAGCAAGATAAACGCTCATTCACTGTTGGTGGGAATGCAAGCCAGTACACCATTTTGGAAAAGTGGTTTGGAAGTTTCTTGCAACACTAAATATATTCTAAAAATATATTAAATATATTTTTGATGCAGCCATCACATTCCTTGGTATTTACCCAAATGAATTTATGTCCACAAAAACCAGCACTATGCATTTTATTAGTAATTTCCAAAGCTTGGAAGAAACAATATATCTTTCAGTAGGGTAATGGACAAGTAAATGTGGTATCTGATTCTGACCATGGAATATTACTCAGCACTAAAAGAACCCAGCTAATAGGACATAAAAAAGCATGAAGGAAATTTAGGCACATTTTTTTAAACTTTTATTTAATGAATATAAATTTCCAGTGTACAGCTAATGGATTACAATGGCTTCCCCCTCCCATAACTTCCCTCCCACCCGCAAACCTCCCTTCTCCCGCTCCCTCTCCCCTTCCATTCGCATCAAGATTCATTTTCAATTCTCTTTATATACAGAAGATCAATTTAGTATAAAGATTTCAACAGTTTGCACCCACATAGAAACACAAAGTGAAATATACTGTTTGAGTACTAGTTATAGCATTAAATCAAAATGTACAGCACATTAAGGACAGAGATCCCACATGAGGAGCAAGTGCACAGTGACTCCTGTTGTTGACCCAACAAATTGACACTCTAGTTTATGGCGCCAGTAACCACCCTAGGCTGTCATCATGAGTTGCCAAGGCTATGGAAGGCTTCCAAGTTTGCTGACTCTGATCATATTTAGACAAGGTCATAAAAGACAGAGTGAGGATAGTAACCAATGATCCTAAGAGTGGCATTTACCAGGTTTGAACAATTATACAGCATTAAGTGGGGAAGAGCACCATCAGTACACACAGGTTGGGAGTAGAGCCATTGGTGGTAGAGTAGAGGTTATGATTACAAAGGAATGAGGCCCAAGTGCACTAGACAGGCTCTAGAACAAAGGACAGAGTCATTATTAGAGGAGCTAAGAAAGGTGCTGTCTAAACTACAATTAAGTTTTCTGATTGAGAGGCAAGTAGAACCTGATAGAAGGGGCTTGATAATAATCTGGTGGGCTTTAGGCCTTGTAAGTTAAGAGGCCCAGACCTATCTATCTCTTCACATGGGGCATATCCTAAGGGAGGTGTGAACCTCCTAGGGGAAGGCACTCTGTTGACTTTCATGACTTGGCTGGCCTGGGAGGAGAGCTGGCCAGGTAAAGGCAGGGGGCATCTCTAACAAGAAATTTACAGTTCTGCCTGCAATGTTGCTGACCCTACTTGGCCGTCCACTCAGCTGCAGTGGTCACTTTGGAAGTTGGGCTGAGTGAAGGGCTTTTCAGCTTAGAGCCAATAAGATCTGTGGCTCTGACCTGGGCATCCTTCGACTCCAGTGCAGGTCCATTTCCAGTGATCCAACTCTTGGCAGAGCTGCCAGGGCTCTTCACAAGAAGACTTCTGCTGAAGCCCAGGCTTACCACATTGAAAGCCACTGCAGTGGAATGGCCTGTTGGGTCTCCTTGAGGGCAGATCACTGTACAGATCAGCCATTAATAGGCCTGGCATCCATTGCTTCTGATGCCTAGCTTTCTTTACCTCCTGGTTTGTGTTAAAGCAGACCAGAGGATGCAAGTCAAGGGAGTGCCGTATCCCATCTCTAATCTTTGGTGGCCTGAACTACAAGTCTATAGTCACAGGCATGCTCTGTAGTAATTTTTCTAAGGTAGACAATGCCCATGAGGAAAATTCTATTCTCACTTTAAAACTTTCTTTCCCTTTGGTCTGAAAGGGAGGTTTTTTCTACTTACTGCTTACTTCGCTGATGGCGAAGTGAATCTAGCTATGAGATTATTATTTAAGTTCTTATTTTGGCTATGCTATTACAGAAAAATGTTAGCCATCTCTTTTATAAGGTCTAAAGGTTAAATTGTGCATCCTACAGATTCCTTCATAATAGAATTAGTTTCCTACCTTGAAGAGAATAGAGAAATGAAAGAACAAGTTGGGCTTAGAATAGAGAAATGAGGGAGCAAGTCCTAGATCGCCTGCTGACATCAGCAATATCACATGAATACTTAGCAAACCGTTTCAACCATTAGATAACAACTTAAGAAAACATTTAC
Organism: Lepus europaeus; assembly: GCF_033115175.1. NCBI lineage: Eukaryota > Metazoa > Chordata > Mammalia > Lagomorpha > Leporidae > Lepus > Lepus europaeus. The sequence continues at coordinate 102,703 of NW_026909276.1, forward strand.
CAGAAGGTCCAATGCCTTCTATAAATTTTAAGAATCATGTATTTGAAAACACCTCTTAAATATCTAACATGGTGTAGTTTGTTTAACCAGTAAACTTAAGCACAACCATCTAAAATGTTTTTAGTTTCTTTCTACCAACACGTTTAAAACATATGATACACAGATTCAGGTCACACAAATTAAAATGTATCTTTGATTGATTTTAGCAGCTTAAATTTAAGACAATCTTATCTATAAGCCATTTAAAACAAAACTCTTAATAAAATTTCCCCATGTGGACATACAATATGTACACACATATAACATAGCATAATAGACCAATATAGCAATTTTAATACTAGCTTTTAAAATCTTTAACTCTTTTTGTAGATTGCCAATTGATTTGAATTGCTTTTTCTTTTTAGTAACCTCAGTTAACCATACTTTCTCTCAGTTGGTACTGTTAATACATTATTGGCTTCATCTGTTTACAGAGCCATCCCAAAGTACTGAATACAATAGAAGTGGCTGGAAAAAGTTCATAGGAACCTATAGGAGGACAGCGAAACACAGAACCAACAACGCTTTAGTTTTATGAGTAGCAAATCATATATAACTGTGGATGACAAAAGACTTTAAGTCGCCATGTTTAAAATTATGAACTCATCAACCAACAAGAGGCACTTGCTTACTTCACAGTATTTTTGAAAGCATCTGTAGGATTTTACAAGTATTTAACCCTTTAGGCCTCTGGGGCTTTCTCATTAAGATAACTATCATGTCTAGTAACACAAGATCATTAGACTTTTTAATTCTCAAACATTTGTATTAATAGCATTTTCCATTATAGAAACTTAAAGTTTGGTACATTTTATCAAGTGACAGCAGCCAATCAGAAAAGGCTACCTACAGTAGGATTCCAACTCTATGACTATCTGCAAAAGGCAAAACTATGGAGACAAGCAAAGAAGCAAGGGTTGCCTGGGGCTGAGATGGAGTGAGGGAGGGATAAAAAGCAGACTGCTAGATTTTTGGGCAGTGAAAGTATTCTACATCATACTGTAATGACAAATACACATGCCATTATGCAATTTCACCAAGTATACAGCACCAAGAGTAACCCTTTTGTAAATTGGACTTAGAGTGATAATGCTGTGTCAGTGTAGCTTCATTGATTTAACCAATGTGCCATTCTAGTCCAGGATGTTGACAGTGGGAGAAAGTGCACCTGCATCAGGCAGAGGTGCACATGGAGTCTGTATTCTCCTGCTCAATTTGGCTATAAGCATAAAAGTTCTCTAAAGTCTAATTTTTAAAAGCAATGACTGACTCTTAAACAAATATGTCAAGTCTAATAGACTCCTTCCTTAGCATTCTTGGTGACCCCTCAGATACCAAAATTCACAGATGCCAAGTCCCGTATATACTAAATGGTGTAGTACCTGCATATAACCTACACAATCTTCCTGTTCACTCTAAACCATCTCTAGATTATCATAATACCTAATGCAGTGTAAATGCTACTGTACAGAGCTGTTCTGGTTTGTTTATGGAACAATGAAGGGAAAAATCTATACACACAGTCTAGATGAAGGTTTTTTTTCTGCATATTTTTATTTGAAAGTAGTCCCCAGGCAGGTAATGTTCTTTTTTTTTTTTTTTGACAGCCAGAGTTTGACAATGAGAGAGAGAGAGACAGAGAGAGAGAGAGAGAGAGAGAAAGGTCTTCCTTCCATTGGTTCACCCCCCAAATGGCTGCTATGGTTAGTGCTCTGCACCAATCTGAAGCCAGGAGCCAGGTGCTTCCTCCTGGTCTCCCATGTGGGTGCAGGGCCCAAGCATTTGGGCCATCCTCCACTGCCTTCCCAGGACACAGCAGAGAGCTGGACTGGAAGAGGAGCAATCAGGACAGAACTGGTGCCCCAACTGGGACTAGAACCCGGTGTGGCAGCACTGCAGGCAGGAGATTAGCCTAGTGAGCTGTGGCGCTGGCCTGGTAGTGTTCTTATTCTATTGCTGAAAACACTTCTCAAAGGTCTATTTTAAAAGTGTTTGCAATGTAGATTAATGAACACAATCTTCCCCTAGCCTACATTTACAAAAATAATATGTTGCCTGTGTAAATAATTGGGACAATGCATAAAGGCAAAAGAAAAAGGAAAACATTTTGATCACCCTCTTTAGATCTCCCCCCAAAGATTTAATGTGGAGTGGGTTGAAAACCTGGATTTTTTTTCTTTCTTTCTTTCTTTCTTTCTTTCTTTCTTTCTTTCTTTCTTTCTTTCTTTCTTTCTTTCTATTTTTTTTAACAAGCAGAGCTAGACAGAGAAAGAGAGAGAAAGAGAGACAGAGACAGAGACAGAGACAGAGAGAAAAGTTTTCCTTCCATCGGTTCACCCCCCAAATTGCTGCTATGGCCAATCTAAAGCCAGGAGCCAGGTACTTCCTCCTTGTTTCCCATGGGGGTGTAGAGCCCAAGCACTTGGGCCATCCTCCACTGCCTTCCTGGTAAGATTTATTTATTTATTTATTTATTTATTTATTTATTTATTTATTTATTTGAAAGGCAGAGAGAGGCAGAGGCAGAGAGAGAGAACGAGGTCTTTCATTTGCTGGTTCACTCCCCAGATGGCTGCAATGGCCAGAGCTGTGCTGATCTGAACCAGGAGCCAGGAGCTTCTTCCAGGTCTCCCACATGGGTTCAGGGACACAAGGACTTGGACCATCTTCTACTGCTTTCCTAGGCCATAGTAGAGAGCTGGATTGGAAGTGGAGCAGCTGGGACTTGAACTGGCACCCATATGTGATGCTGGCATTGCAGGCAGTGGCTTTACCCACTACACCACAGCACCAGCCCCAGTCTTTTTTTTTAACATTTATTTTATTTATTTGAAAGGTAGATGGGGGGTGGAGGTATCTTCTAGCTGCTGGTTCATTCCCCAAGTGGCCACAATGGACAGGACTGGGCCAGATCAAAACCAGGAACCAGGAATTCCATCTAGGTCTTCCACACGAGTGGCAGGGACCCACCCTCTGCTGACTTCCCAGGCTCATTAGCAGAAAACTGGCTTGGAAGCTGAGCAGACAGGTCTCAAATCAGTTTCAATATAGGATACCTGCATTTTAGGCTGTGGCTTAACTTAGTGCCCCACAACACCAGCTGCAGTCCTGTTACTTAAAGGTGTATTGATCAAATTGTTACTGTTTATTAAATAATAAGGGATTTTTTGATTCCAGATTTGAAGTTTCACAGTCTTCTGATGGGGGGACAGGATGTGTGCAGAGGAAGGATCACATGGTGAGGAAGCAAGACAGAGAGGCAAGGAGCACGCCCTTCCACCTTATAAAAAAGCACTGTGATCCCATCATGTGCTCCACCCTCACAATGTAGTCAAATCCAATCACTTCCCAGGAGCCCCACCTTCAAATAGCACACCTGGATCAAGGTTTTTTTTATTTAATTTTTGACAGGCAGAGTGGATAGTGAGAGAGAGACAGAGAGAAAGGTCTTCCTTTGCCGTTGGTTCACCCTCCAATGGCCACTGTGGCCGGCACGCTGCAGCTAGCATGCTGTGGCCAGTGCACTGTGTTGATCCAAAGGCAGGAGCTAGGTACTTATCCTGGTCTCCCATGGGGTGCAGGGCCCAAGCACTTGGGCCATCCTCCACTGCACTCTCGGGCCATAGCAGAGAGCTGGCCTGGAAGGGGGGCAACTGGGACAGAATCCGGCACCCTGACCAGGACTAGAACCCAGTGTGCCAGTGCCGCAGGGTGGAGGATTAGCCTATTGAGCCACGGTGCCAGCGTAAGTTTATTCTTAATCCATTAATAAACCCATAACACAAGGATCTCTGGGGAACACCAAACTGTGGTTAAAAAAAAAATGGCCGGCGCTGTGGCTTAACAGGCTAATCCTCTGCCTTGCGGCACCGGCACACCGGGTTCTAGTCCTGGTTGGGGCACCGGATTCTATCCCGGTTGCCCCTCTTCCAGGCCAGCTCTCTGCTATGGCCCGGGAAGGCAGTGGAGGATGGCCCAAGTCCTTGGGCCCTGCACCTGCATGGGAAACCAGGAGAAGCACCTGGCTCCTGGCTTTGGATCAGCGAGATGTGCCGGTCGCAGCGGCCATTGGAGGGTGAACCAACGGCAAAAAGGAAGACCTTTCTCTCTGTCTCTCTCTCTCACTATCCACTCTGCCTGTCAAAAAAATATGTATACATATAACAGTATCCTTCTTCCAATTTCCCAACACAAATTTCTTAACAGATTTGACTACTTTTAGAATTCCAGTTCATCCTCAAGGACTGAATTGATAACAGGAAAGAGAGCATTAAAAGTGTTTAAGGGTCATTGCATTACCACGGGGCACATCCCTACCTGTGCTCTGTGACAGACTTTTATTCAGTGAGAGTTAACAAATCCTAAATTATGAATATGAAGAATCAAGTTGGAGGTGGCATTGTGCTGCAGTGGGTTAAGCTGTAATACCAGTATCCCATGTGAGTCCTGGTTCAAGTCCCAGCTGCTCTACTTCCAATATGGAATATGCACTTACTTAATTTGTGATTATGTTTGTCTGATACATTTTGTCCAAATGTAATTTGCCCTCTGCACCCCTATGGGAGACCAGGAGAAGCACCTGGCTCCTGGCCAATGGGGGTGTGAACCAATGGAAAAGGAAGATCTTTCTCTCTGTCTCTCTCTCTCTCACTGTCAACTCTGCCTGGCCAAATAAAATAAAATAAAATAAAATAAAATGGGGTCAAAATTCATCAACCATGCTCAGGAACATAGGGACAAGTGCTAGATGCAAAGGGGCATTTGTTTTAAATAAGAAATAGAATTAGCTAGAGATATTTCAGGTTTCAGAGCAGGCTGTACAGCCCAATAAACACAGCACACTTTCACTGTCTGTGATTAAAACACTGAAAAAGCTTAAGGAACTGTAATCTTTGTATGTTACCAAAGCTCACACTTACATACACTATGAACCAGTTGCAAAAAAACTCCAGAATGAAGAGGATGCAGAGGAGCTGCATCATCACTGTGGAAAGCAGAGGGCTAAACTCCCTTTCAAACAGGAGCAGGGGACTGATTTGGTCTCGATCAGGCTCTAGGTCTAGCACTCAGTTCATCAGAGAGAAGGAAGGGCCAATCCTTTCCCTCAAGAAGAATGAATCTGTGCCCCACTTTCTCCACATTGGGGTGATGGACACCCAGACACAGGGTCGACTTCTGCCCTCAGGCACTGATCTGGTGGACAGCACACATGCCCCTCCACTGAGGCCCCAATTCCTTGGCTTCTATCCAAGGGTGAGACTCTACAGGAGCCTGGGCTGTTCAGTTTTGGTACAGGTTCCCATCACCTCTAACTCTTAGGGGACTTCATGCACATTTCTCCGACCACCCAGAGCCTGTTGCCACACCTCTCCTCTCCAAGGGGGAAACACAGAACTGGTTGAGCGGGACCTTGCGCAGACTCAATCTTAAAGGTGGTCTGTACTGCCAAACCAACAAATCAGGAGCAGTGAAGGCCTTGGGCAGTGGGCGGGGCAGCACAGGGTGTCAATCAGGGCGTGGCTCACCGGTGCCTGCAGGGGGTGGAATCTAGGGCTATGTAAGGCCAGGGTCTGCAGCCAGAGCGCTTGAGCCTCCAGGCACAGCACACTGCCTGCAACCCCTGGCCCTGCAAACTGAGGGCCCAGGAACAGACCAGCCCAGCGGCAGTCAGCAAGGCCCCGGTGCCCCGCATCCAGCCAGCCGCTGCCCCGAGCCAGTCCCCGAGCCGGGACACCCTCAGCCATGGAGGCAGAATGGCCACTGCAAGAGGTCAGGCGGCTGCACGCATGCCTGGCCACCAGCACCAACCCCCAGAAACTCCACAAGTATCTGAGGAGACTCTCGGCCCTGCCCATGACCTCAGACATTCTGGCACAGACCTGCGAGCGGAACACCGTGAAGGGCTTGCGAAGACACGAGATCGTGGGCAGCGTGGCCAGGGACCTGGCAGCCCAGTGGAAGTAGCTGGTTTGTGCGCAGCCATGCCCTGGGCTGGCTCAGCAAGGCTCGAAACCAAGCCACTCCTGAAAGCTGCTGTGGGCTGCTCTTGACGATGAGGAGGAGGAGGAGCGAACCGACAGAGGCGCCCCAGAACCCGGTAAGACCGTCGGGAGCCAGCCCACCAAGCTTGCCCATGGACACAAAAGGCCCAGGAGGCTCTCCGAGCTCGAGCTGCGGACACTCGAGCCTCCTCCACACCAGCTCCAAGCCTTGCTGTGCTCTGCCTGCCCAGCGCAGGAGTCTGCGGACGCTTCCACTTGGCAGGAGGACCCTGCATCTGCCGCGGGCCTCAGCCAGCCTGCAGAGGGACACGCGAAGGCCCCGCACCATGGCGCCAGCCCCCTGCGGGAACACCTACTTCAAAAGAGAAAATCCAAAATGGTCAAAAGACTCATGAAAAATGGTTCAGGATCACTAGCCATCAAGGAAATGCAAATCAAAACCACAAAGAGGTTTCATTTCAACCCATTTAGAATGGCTTTCATACAGAAACCAACAAACCAAAAATGCTGGTCAGGATGTATGAAAAAATGTACCCTAATCCACTGTTGGTGGGAATGTAAACTGGTAAAACCAGTATTGAAATCAGTTTGGAGATACCTCAGAAATCTGAATATAGACCTACCATATGACCCAACCATCCCACTCCTGGGAATTTACCTAAGGGAAATGAAATCAGCAAATAAAAGAGTTATCTGCACCCCACCCCCATGTTTACTGAAGCTCAGTTCACAATAGCTAAGACATGGAATCAAACCAAATGTGTGTCAACTGAAAAGTGGATAAAAAAATTATGGGATATATACTCTATGGAATGCTACACAGTGGTTAAAAAATGAAATCTTGTCATTTGCAACAAAATGGATGAATCTGGAAATCATCATACTTAGTGAAATAAGCCATTCCGAAAGGGAAATATACTGCGATAACTAATAAATAAATTGAAAGGAAATCTGTAGAAGTGAAATTGACACTTTAAGAAGCAATGACTTGAACAGCACTTTTCTTGACTGTATAGAAAGACTTCTTTTTTTTTTAATGGAGAATGGGTGAGAATGGGAGAGGGAGGAGGATCTGGGTGGGAGTTGGGATGAAGGGTGAGCATGATCAGAAGAATTACTATATTCCTAAGGTTGTACTTATGAAATTTGTACTCATTAGATAAACAGTTTCTTTGGGAAAATAAAGATTACCTTGTCCTGCTCTTACGAAGCCTATAGTAGTATCATCATATAATGCAGTAAAGACGTCCCTTGTACATCCAATATTCTATTGATGGCATAATCAAATAAGGACATGAAATAAAAAGGAATTTAAGGAACATCTCTTGAATAAAAAGCAATACAAATACTCTAAGAAAAATTACTGTGTTAAACAATATATAAAGTCATATACTAATAACAAGCCGGATATACTAAAAGATACAAAGGTGGCTGACAATTAAAAATGAGTGTCGATTATCCGTGTAAGTAAAAATACAAGAAAAAGTTACATAATCCCTTAGATTAGAAGACTTAATCAAATTTAGTATCTAACCTTAAATAAGAAGCTGTTAGAATAGTACATCATAGCAACTTCATTATTCCAACTAAGATTACCTACTATAGTGAGCCTATTAAAAACAGCATAATTGACACAGAACATTTAAATCTTTTTCTCTGGAAGCAGACCCAGACAAAGTTGTCTGTTCTCATTATTTCTCTTCAACATTGTACATGAGTTCTGGTCAGATAAATTAATAAAAAGGAAATATTGGGTGAAAGGACCAACTTTAAAGCAACAAAACTGTCAATATATGTGGGTGATGTCACTATCAACAGATAATCCAACATAATTCATATATAACAGAAAATATTAACAAAATTAAACAAGATTACTGGGTAGAAAGTCAATATAGGCCCTCAACTGGTTTGCTATTCACCAGCAGGAAATAAACAGAAAACGATTTGAAGGACAAAACAGAGACTAACAAACAAATCCCTGTAAGAGAAATCAAAGATAAAATAGTCCATGTGATGTCTTTAAGTACATTCAGATAAACAGCTTTACGAAACCTCACGTGAGCTAACAGCAAGAAGCCAAGACTGCCAGAAAGGCAGCGTTCAGCAAGCATCTTGTGAACTGCAGCTCTCAGGAAGCAAGCTTGGGCTCACAGGATCCAGCAGGACCACAGACAGCTGAGGGCGCCCAGAAGCCAAGGTCACCAGAGCAGGGACAGCACCCCCTGCTGCCGGAGCACCCGGGCAGGAGAAGACGGTGACTCCAGTCTGAGCCCCACCGCCCCTGTTACCAGGCACCGCCCCAAGGAACCGCCCCAGCCTAGCGGATTCTGATTGGCTGCACCTTCTGTGATGTCGCGCGGCCGGCTGCGGTCACTGTCCAATCAGGCACGTCAGGGCAACCCTGTGGAACCCCGCGGGACCTTGCTTTGTGGCAGCGCTGGGAGGGGTCCCCTGTGCTGCTGCTGAGCGGGCTCGGGTGCCTCAGTGGCTGCGCTGTGTGAACTTCTTCACCTCAGGAGCCGCCCAAGGACCCCAGAATGCCTTGGAAGCGAGGAAATGGTGAGTGTGGGGCCTACCGGGTGGGAGCTGCGCTGGTGGCCAGGACCCGGGCTTCTGCCCATGCGGGCTCAGCCCAGGGACCGCAGCCCCAGGTCTGCCCTGTTTGTGCAGTTAGGGCGGGACGGCCCTCAGGAGACCGTGGACTGCACTGAGGGGAGGAGCTGTGGTCTGCGGGTCCTCCTGCCCCTCTTTCTGCCCAGGGTGCCCTGATTCCCCTGACTTTTCTAACTACATGGGGAGTGGAGTCTCAGGTACACCGCCGGGTTCTCTCGGAGTTGCTCTTCCTGGGGCACTGCGTCCTTGTCCTGTTACCTGAGCACAGCGTCCCACGCCGGGTGGGCGGTAGAAACGGTTTATTTGGCTCAAGGTTTTGGTCCGAGGTTGAGCAGCGTCTGGCAGAGGCCTGAGGTGGCTCGGAGACAAATACAGGGAGGGAGAGAGAGGCCAATTAAAGTGGATTTCATGGCAGACCCCCAGAGATCAGCCATTAACCCATTAATCACATAAGTGGATTTATCCTAATCACCTCTTACAAAGTCTGACCTGGACCTCCCCCCACTCCCCTTTAAGATTCCTTTTTTTTTTTTTTTTGACAGGCAGAGTGGATAGTGAGAGACAGAGAGAAAGGTCTTCCTTTTGCCGTTGGTTCACCCTCCAATGGCCGCCGCAGCCGGCACATCGCGCTGATCCAAAGCCAGGAGCCAGGCGCCAACCCCTGGTTTCCCATGCGGGTGCAGAGCCCAAGGACCTGGGCCATCCTCCACTGCCTTCCCGGGCCACAGCAGAGAGCCGGCCTGGAAGAGGGGCAACCGGGACAGAATCCGGCACCCCAACCGGAACCAGAACCCGGCGCGCCGGCGCCGCAAGGCAGAGGACTAGCCTGTTAAGCCATGGCGCCGGCCAAGATTCATTTTTTTATTTGAAGGTCTGAGTTAGACACAGAAGGAGAGGCAGAGAGAGAGAAAGAGAGAACAAGAACGAGAGAGAGGTGTCTTCTATTCGCTGATTCACTCATGTGGCCACAACCCGCTGGACTGATCTGAAGCCAGGAGCCAGGAGCTTCTTCTGGGTCTCTCACTCCGGTGCAGAGGCCCAAAGACTTGGGCCATCCTCTACTGCTTTACAAGGCCATAACAGAGAGCTGAATTGGTGCCCATGTGGGATGCTGGCACCACAGGTGGCGGCTTTACCTGCTAGGCCACAGCGCTGGCCCTTGGACCCACTTTTTAATATCTCACAATTGGGGTTAAATTTCCTCATGAGTTTCAGAGGGGACAAATCATTTCCAATCCAGAGCACTGAGTCTGGTAACAAACCCATAAATATGCAGAGATCTCCCCAAGTAGCCAGATGCCAACTTCTACCCTGAAACTTACCGCATTATAAACCATTTTCTCCCATGGAAAATCAATAGTTCGAAGGTTTGTTTTCTGTTTGTAAATGTTTTCCATGAGAGCAAAAGAGGTAACATCTACTTGATACTCTAATATAAATTTTTTATGCTGAGATGGGTGATTGGTGTAATAGTTAAATTGTTTGGGATGTCTACATTCCATATCAGAGAGTAGCTGAGTTTGAACCTTGCTCGTCCAATTCCATATTCTTGCTGGTGCACACCATGGGAAGCAGTAGGTGATCATAGTAGGTGATGTTTAGTAAGTACATGGGTTCCTGCAACCTGCATGAAAACACAGATTGAGATCTTAGGTTTCTGGCTTCAGCCTGGCCCAGTCTTAGATGTAGTAGGCATTTGGTGAGTGAACTACTGGGTGAACAATCTCTCTTCCTCTCTCTGTCTTTCTCTCCCTCTCTCTCTTTTTAACAAATTGATTATTTTTAAAACAACTTTTAAAAAGTTGAGAGCTGGGAACTAAATCCAGGTCTCAAAATGGCTTAAGGTTCCCAATCACTTGAGCCATTGCATGCTGGATGTGTCCCCAGGGTTTCCACTAGCAGGAAGCTTGAATTCAACCAGCAGTGGGAATGGCACACAAACCCTGGCACTATGTGATCTGGGTGTCCCCAGCAGCATGTTGAGCACTAGGCCAACTGCCCCCACCTCCTATTTTCTTTTAGAGGTGCTAAAATGTTCTAAATTGGCAGCAGAGATGGCTACCAAGAACTGGAAAGGAATGAATTGTATGTATATTTTTAGTTCATGAATCCCATGATAAGTGAGCTATAGTGATGACTCAATTTACTACATAAGAAAGTTATATGATTTCTGATATTTTTAAAAGTATGTATTGGATTATTTCAGAGTTTTATGCAATATTTAATATTGTAGTATTCCAATCTCAAATCCACATGAAATCTGTCTTCCCTTCATTGCATATTTCTAGAGACATGTGGATATAAATACAAGAGAAAAGTGATAGGAGGACAGGGGTTGTGAAGAAAGGTGATATTAATTTTATGTAAATATCTGTTTAAAGAATATATTTGTAAAATAAATAAATATAAACCAAACATGGCCAGATTGCACATGAACATGACTAAATATTTTTAGTATCAGTAATCAGAAAAGGTTGTCCATAGTTCTTAATCTTTGTTGGATTCTGCATTTGTCAATCCTGCTCCCTGATTGTCAGTCCCTGTATCTTCATAACAGGGACTATTCATTCTTCTGCATACAGGAAAAGATAAATCCTCCAAATTGTGAAGTCCAGCCAATGCATGGAGTATACAGGTTGGACACAGAGAAAATGAGTGCCTCGGATAGCAAACTCTCAGTGAGTGTGGTCTTCCTACTTTCTCTCTTCTCAGGAAGTCTCCCAGAATCCACACCTCCAATCCTAGTATGAGCAGCTCCTGGTGGCAGAGGTGTATGACCACCTAAATAGGAGGAACCATTCCTAGGAAAGGACATAAGGACCAAATGCTCTTTGGTACGGACTAGCTCTTTGATACCTGCAAGTTCATTTTCTGTTTCAAGGAGTATAACTGAGATCTATATATTCATGGCACAGTTGCTTCTCTGGTCTGAGATGCAGGGGCCTAGGCTTAGATGTTTGAGACTCATTCCTTAATTTGTGGAAATAAAGTCACTGTGGAGCAAGGGCAGAATCAGAGAAGCCACAGGAATTTGAACAGTGCAAATGATATCTTAGGTATAGAGGAAACCATGGGTAGGTTGTTAACCAAGAGTTAGCACATCACACTCCCACTCAAGAACATATCAGCCCTGACCACAGGAGCCATGCCCATCTCTATTTGGAGAGGAGCTTCTTAAGTAGTGGGAGATCCATGAAATTCTGTTTGACCTCCTTGTCTAGTGGGTGGCACAAAGCAGCAAATGTCAGGGAAAGTTGAGGTCCTGCTCTCAAAAGTGTAAGGGACACAGATAAACAGATGGATTTCAGGAGTTCCTAGGCAAGTAGCTATCAGACATTGTAATTTTTGTATTTGTACAATGAATTTGGGAGGCACACACCTTAGGACCTCATATCTTATTCCAGTGTATACAATAGAAGAGTTTTCCTAACTCCCAAATATGATCCATGGAAGATTCACAAATTACTTTAATAGAGTAGAGCAAGCATCTTTTTATTTATTTATTTTTTAATTTCTAAGCCTTTATTGCATATTAATAAAACAAATCTTTGGATATATAGCGATGTAAAATTTTAAAAGCTATAAAATTCCTAGAACTATGTACAGTCAATTTGAAGGAGGAATGGTGAGCACTGGTATAGAACACACTGCAACAAAACACAGGATTTATTGTTCTGCAAACCACCAGTAGTAAAAATGTAAAAGGTGGTACAATCTGAGTGAGCAATCTCATACGGAGATAAGATTTAAATGCAACATTTAAGTGCTATGTAAATGTACTCCTGAAGCAGCCTGTGAATTTTACCTTTAGTTTTTAGCTCAGTGTGATCCCTCACTTTGTGATATCTATCTCTTTTCTAGAACTGTTCACTTTTCTCTCATTCTTTGTCTTCTCATGGTCATCATTTTTAGCTTTTTTTGGTTTCTTGTCTACATTTCTTACCATCTCTGCTAGGCAAGCATCTTTTTAAAGGTTAGACATGAGTGCCATAGTAATATCAATTTCTTGTTCAAATATCTTAAAGTAAAATACTCATTGCAATTTTTCCCATGCTTTATGGAAGATCTGTATTAAAAACATATGTGTTCTATAAATACAGTGCAATTGTCTGAACTAAAAATTAAAATAATTATGACAGTGATCACCACTGTCCACAGTATAATTTCTCTATTCCTCACACATTCCTTTAAAATGTAAGCTTGTGAATCCATAAATTAGTCACCAGTATTCTACATGGTTGGCAGATAGAGGCCAATTCTGATGCATCACATCTGGTCTCAAGGTAGCAGGGCTGAGTGCCCAGGAAATAGACACATCATTTTCTTGTTTCTTTGTGAAGGGGTGCAGAGGCCTAGGGGAAATGAAGTCTCTCCCTTCCATGACAGCACCAGCACAGGTCCATGGGAAGGGATTTTTCAGGTCTATCTCAGTGCAGGTCATGTTGCTCACTCCTGTCCTCTCCTTCCCTGAAATTCTAGACTCTGCAACTGTCCTGATGCTGATTCAAAGGCACTGACTGTATTCTGTGTTCCTGAAGGTAAGTGCCAGAGGGAAAGATGCGGCCCACAGACCACGGGGGTCTCTGGGGAGTGGAACATGTGTTTTCCTCATTTTAGGAACAGAAGCATCCGTGGTTCTCAGGTGGGTGAGGCCTGATAGAGAGATGCTTGCCACAGCTCTGGGCCTGTGAGGGAGAGCAGTCATTAAAACCTAAGGTCTGAGGGTGAGGAAGCCCACCATGGACTGAGCTTCGAGTGATTACTCTGCTGGAGGTAGGTGCTTTGCTAGAAGGCCTGTATTATTCCATCATGCAGAATCTGATTTCACATGTTCCACAATGGTGTGGTCAATCCAAGATGGCAGTGGGACAAGGAACACCTGCAGATTGTATGAGCCAGGAGGTGTTTGGAGTGAGTCTAGTTCCAGCTCAGCCCCTAGAGGATCCTGTTACTGACCTATATGATGTTGGTTTATCCATCTGTAACCTGAAGGCATTCCCAGTACCAGTGACATAGCCCTGATTTCCCAGAGAAATCATTGTGAAGTGTGTGCAGCCTGTTCACAAGAGTGTAGTTGTATTTGTGGGGTTTGTTGTGTCTCCTCAGCAAGTGAAACTTCCTGCCCCATGCTGTACCTGTGTATCCTGCCCATAACAATGTATGGGTTTATAGTCACACAGATGCTAGTTTCCAAGAATACTGGATATCTAAGGGAAATTAGAGTGCTGAAGGATGATCCTATTTTCTTTAGAAAAAAGTAGTTTGCTGTAAGGAAGAATGATTTCATGAATGGAAATCCACCTAAAGGATAACCCTTTGGTCCACACCAGCTTAGTGCTTCACAGGCGAACAAATGAATCCCTTTTAAAGGAGAATCCTAGCATGGTATGGCTGAGGCAACCATGCATCCTACTGCCCAGAGAACTGAGTGATGATATCTTAGCTCATGCATAAGCTACTACAGACCAGGTGACTTTGGAAAGTTTGTATGATCTATGAGAAGCAAGGCCCTAGGAAATATTACTTATTGGAAGGGTGTTGAAGGTGTTGCCTGCAGTGGAAGGGGTAATTTGTCCTATTTGAGAGTCTATCTATATTGCCCCCAAACTCATTCCCAGTACTTCATTCTGCTTCCATTATTTCCAGAGTGGAGCTCTCTGAAGCCTAGTCTATAACCACAGTTGGTATAGAGATGTGATGATGCCCCCTCTGTCCTGAGAGTTCTTCCTGGCAGGACAAGAGAGGTGGTAAGAATCCACCTGCCTATAAGAGAGAAGGAACAGATTTTTAGGAGATAAGTGAGTGGACCAGTGTCACATGATTTGTGGATATCAGGCCCTCTCAGTTTTGAGCAGTGCTGTCTTGCCGCAGCTAGTTCAAAACTCATGTTTAGTTTTGAGATGGATTTTAGGAGTCACAGTCAATCTAGAACTGTTTAAAGAGACTTTGGCTTGACCATGGATGTCTTTATCCTTTCTCCCCATACTGTATATGGATTGTGTGAGCCCCAAAGATTTTTAATTCAAGTTTTTCTCACTTAATTCGTTATCAATGGTTGATAGTCATAAATTCTATAGACATTTAATATTAAACTTTTTTCAAATGTTTAAAATGGCAATCAATCCCTTTATTAATGGTTTGATAAATACAAGTGAAATGACATACAATGCAAAATATATGTAAAAAATTGAAGCACAGTCATTTTAAAACTTAACATTTATTTGAAAGGCAGAGTTACAGAGAGGCAAAGGCAGAGAGAGAGAGGTCTTTCATCCACAAGTTCAGTCCCCAGATGGCCGCAAGCCAGAGCTGTGTTGATACAAATCCAGGAGCCTGGAACATCTCCCAGGTCTCCCATGTAGGGGCAGGGGCCCAAGGACTTGGGCCACCTTCTATTGCTTTCCCAGGCAATAGCAAAGACTCAGATTGAAATTGGAGCAGCCAGGACTCAAACCAGTGCTCATATAGGATGCTGGCACTGCAGAGGCAGCTTTATCTGCTACACAGCACCAGCCCCTGCAGCATAGTCTATGATTTCTAGACTATCATGTGGCAGTGACCTTGCTGACATCCCTCTGGTTGGCATGGCTCATGCTCATTAATATATCTGCATGTGATCATGAAGTTTTAATCATTGTATTTGGCATGTAAATCAGTTTTTTTCTCACCAGTACATAACAGCATTTTATTTTCAACAAGTCAACAAAAAAAATGCAAATTTAAAGTATAACCACTATATTTATAATCCTGATTCAACATTTTAAGGTGGGCTCAGGTAGGTACTTCCTCTGTGGGTGTTGCCTGGGATCACAAATGAGCGTTAGTATATGTGCTGCTGAAGCGAGAACACAAATGAGGGTTAAGTCATTTGGGGCCTGTACTGGAGCTGGTGCCTTGCAGATGGCTTCACTCATGTGTCTGGTGGTTGGCACTATATCTCAGCTGGATCCTGTGTCTCCAACAGGCAACTCCCAGGCTTTTTCACAAGGTAATTATGTCCAGTAAAGCAAATCCCAGTAAGCAGTTAATTATTAAAACTTTGTATCATCTTTCCTGATGTTCCATGGGCTAAAGCAAGTAAAATGACAAAGCCAACATTGAAGGGAAGAAATACATAAAAGTGTAAATAAAAGAGGTATGCTGTTTAGAGCAATTGCAAAATGTAGTAGGGCAAGCACTGTGGTGAAGTAGGTAAAGCTGCCAACTGTGGCACAGGCATCTCATATGAGCACTAGTTTGAGTCCCAGCTGCTCCATGTCTGATTCAGCTTCCTGCAGATGTGCCTCAGAAAGCAGTGGAGGATGGCCCAGGTGCTTAGGCCCCTGCACGCATGTGGGAGACCAAAAGAAGCTCCTGGCTCCTGGAAAAACACACATTGATTCTAAGAGTCATACTTTCTATGGAATATTAGATGTATAAAAGCAATAGAAGTTCTATGGAAAGCACTAATGTGGAATCCTTTATGGAACACTTGTACCAGTAGAAAAATGGCTAATTCTACCCAGTATTTTCTTCATGAATTTTAGTCACACCATGTTGATTGTTTCTTTGTTATACTACAATTTATTTAAATAATAATTCTCAAAATTATAGCATTTCTTTGCAGTAGTATTGATTTTTTATAAAAAACCAATAGCAAATAAATGTTTTCATTAACCTTTAGATAATGTATTTAATCTCTACTGAGTGATAGAATTATGAATGCTCTTTCAGGGAGCATTTTCCTGCCTCTCTATGTAGAAGGAAATCTTCCCCTGTGGAGAATCTGATTTTGTTTTTTTTAGCTGATGTGTCCACTATTCTCAAGTCGTTTCTATCATGATCTTGCTTTTCACGGTAGAATCTAGAATCAAGCCCAGTCACTTCTCTTTGAACTCCCTCCATACCTTTTCTTCCAGATATGATTCCAGAGATTTGTACATGTTTCTAAGACAAAAGAAAGTGAATGTATCTCCAGTAAATTCATTACTTAGTTATTCCTCAGCTTGTTTTCAGCCATGTATTTTAGGAAATTTATGAGGGTTTATTATTTTTATTTTTTAAAGATTTATTTACTTATTTGTAAGTCAGAGTTACACAGTGATAGAAGGCAAGGCAGAGAGAGAGAGAGAGAGGTCTTCCATCCACTGGTTCATTCCCCAATTGGACACAACAGCCCGAGCTGTGCCGATCTGAAGCCAGGAGCCAGGAGCTTCTTCTGGGTCTCCCATGTAGGTGCAGAGCCTCAAGGACTGGGGCCATCTTCTACTGCTTTCCCAGGCCATAGCAGAGAACTGGATTGGAAGTGGAGCAGCCAAGTCTCAAACCAGCACCCATACAGGATGCTGGCACCACAGGAAGCAGCGTTACCCGCTACACCATAGCACCGGCCCCGAAGGTTTATTATTTTTAAAAACTTATTTGAAAACAAACAAAAAAAAAACCTATTTGAAAGGCAGAGTTATAGAGAAAAGGGGGAGGGAGGAAGAAAGAAAGAAAGAGTTTCTATCCCCTGATTCACTCCTTAAACAGCCACAATGGCTGGGGTTGGGTCAGACCAAAGCTGGGAGTCTGGAACTGCATCCAGGTCTCCCAAATGGGTGAGAGGGGTTCAAATATTTGGGCCATCTTCTGCTGCTTTCCTAGGTGGATTAGCAGGGAGCTGGATTGGAAGTGGACCTCCCAGGATGTGACCCAGTGCTCACATGACTACACATACATTTTGTGATTTACTCATTCTCTTTTTCTACCTGAAGCTCCAATTGCATGTATGAGGATACTCCAAACAGATTTTGGAGAGCTGAAATAAAAGATAAGGTTATTTTAATGCAAAAATTTTTGTTTGAAGTGCTCACACTAGGATTTTCCAAGAAGTTCATTGATGGGGCCAGTTTTGTGGCATAGCAGATGAAGTCACCAATAGGGACACTGATACTGCCAGTTCAGTTACCAGTTGCTCCAGTTCTACTCCAGCTCCGTGCAATTGGAGCTTTTCCAAAGGTGTGAGAGACTTGGATAGAGTTCCTGGTCCCTGGCTTCAGCCTAGACCAGTTCCAGCCATTGCAGAATTTTTTTTTTTTTGACAGGCAGAGTTAGAGAGAAAGGTCTTCCTTCCATTGGTTCACCCCCTTCAGCCGGTGCACTGCGCCAATCCCAAGCCAGGAGCCAGGTACTTCCTCCTGGTCTCCCATGCAGGTGCAGGGCCCAAGCACTTGGGCCATCCTCCACTGCCTTCCCAGGCTACAGCAGAGTGCTGAACTAGAAGAGGAGCAAATGAGACAGAACCAGCACCCCATTCGGGACTAGAACCCAGGGTGCTGGTGCCGCAGGCAGAGGATTAGCCTAGTGAGCCATGGCGCCGGCCGACATTTGGTTTTTGAGCCAGTAGATGGAAGATCTCTGTCTAGCATGCTGCCTATAAAATAAATAGATAATATTTTTTGGACAAAAAGAAGTTCAGGGGTCGACATTGTGGCATAGCAGGTAAAGCTGCCACCTGCAATGCCAGCATCCCCTGTTGGCGCTGGTTTGAGTCCCTGATGTTCCACTTCAGATCCAGCTCCCTGTTAATGTGCCTGGGGAAGCAATGGAGGATGGGCCAAGTCCTGGAGCCCCTACACCCTTGTGAGAGATCTGGGAGAAGCTCCTGGCTCCTGGCTTCAGACCAACGCAGCTTGGCCATGGAGGCAATTTGGGGAGTGAAACAATGGATGGAAAATCTATCTTTTTCTTTGTCTTCTTATCTTTCTGTAAACTCTGCCTTTCAAATAAATAAATCTTTTTAAAAAATTTTAAAGATTCCATATGATTTTAAAAATGTTTTCACCAAAGTGAGCTTATGTTTACTTCCACTTTCTGCAAACTTTTTGAAGTACTTTAGCTTAGTATATTGGTTTCATGGTTTGCTAAAGCTTTCTGCATTTCCCTTCTCTCTTTCATAAGTATGAGGAAATATCAGGGCCAGTGAGGTGCAATGGGTTAAACCACCAACTGCAATGCTGGCATCCCATATCGGAGTGCTGGTTTGGATCTGGCTACTCTTCTTCCAACCCATCTCCCTACCTGATGCAGCTAGGGAAGCAGCAGATGATGATCTACGTACTTGGGCCCAGCCACCCATGTGGAAGATCTAGATGGAGTTCTAGGCTGCTGTTTTTGTCTGGCTCAGCCCTGGCCATTGTGGTCATCTGGGGAATAAACCAGCAAATAGTAGATCTTATCTCTCTCTCTATCTCTAACTATCACGCTGCCTTTCAAAATAAATAAACATTTTTAAGAGATTAGAAAGTATGTATTGGTTTATTTTGTGTTGTTATAAAAATGTCATAAAATGGATAGTTTTATAATGAAAAATTATCTCTTGTAGTCTGGAATCTGGGAAGTCCAAGGCCAAGAAGACCCACCTGTAGAGGGCCATATTCCTGCATCCTAATATGACAAACATCATTACATGGTGAGAGAGTAAGAGAAAAATCTCATAGCCTCAGGCCATTTTAAAACTAGTGTTAATCTGTTCCTAAGAACTGAAATTATTGCCTTGGGGATCAGGTTCCTGACATATGCTTTTGGAATCAGACCGTATTTCAAATTCTATTAATTTTTTGTTCCTATTCTGAACTATTTAGCTTACAAGTGGATTTTTATTATAGTTACTCTATTTTATAGCTATAGAAATTAAATTGCAGGTTTTTTTTCCTGTGTTTCTTTCCTATTGGTAATCTTGTCTATCACCCTTTATATTATTATTATTTTAAAATTTATTTATTTACTTGAAAATCAGAGTTACACAGAGAGAAAAGGAGAGACACACACAGAGAGAGAGGTCTTTTACCCACTGGTTCACTCCCCAATTGGCTGCAATGGCTATAGCTGCATCGATCCAAAACCAGGAGCCAGGAGCTTCTTCTGGGTCTCCCATGTGTGTGTAGGGGCCCAAGGACTTTGGCTATCTTCTACTGATTTCCCAGGCCACAGCAGAGAGCTGCATCAGAAGTGGATCAGCCGAGACTTGAACTGGAGCCCATTTGGGATGCTGGCACTGCAGGCGGCAGCTTTACCTGCTATGCCACAGTGCTGCCCCCCCTTTTATATTATTTTTATATTACTCTTTAAATACTGCAAGATATTTAAAGATAGTTTAGGCATCTTGTAAGATAGTGTAGTCAGCAAACAGATGATTTTACTTCTGTGCACTTTCATGTGGTTTTATTTCTTTTTCTTGCCTAATCATTCTAGCTAGAAATTTAAGTACTATATGCAATTGATATGATGAGAATGCATATCCTTGTCTTTTTAAGTCTTAAAGGAAAAGCTTTCAGATTTTCACTAAGACTCTGGTGGTAGCTGCAGGGTTTTCATGTATGACCATCATTGTGTTCAGGTATATTTCTAGGACGACATCTAATTTTTTTTTAAGATTTTATTCATTTATTTGAAAGGCAAAGTTACAGAGAGGCAAAGGCAGAGAGAGAGAGAGAGAGATGTCTTCCATCTGGTGGTTCACTCCTTAAATGGCTGCAACAGCCGAGAGAGAGAGAGAGAGAGAGAGAGAGAGAGAGAGAGAGAGAGATGTCTTCCATCTGGTGGTTCACTCCTTAAATGGCTGCAACAGCCAGAGCTTGTCCTATCTGAATCCAGGAGCCAGGAGCTTCTTCCAGGTCTCCCACATGGTTGTAGGAGCCTAAAGACTTGGGCCATCTTCCACTGCTTTCCCAGGCCATAGCAGAGAGCTGAATT
Source organism: Lepus europaeus (assembly GCF_033115175.1). Lineage (NCBI taxonomy): Eukaryota > Metazoa > Chordata > Mammalia > Lagomorpha > Leporidae > Lepus > Lepus europaeus. The sequence continues at coordinate 123,072 of NW_026909276.1, forward strand.
GGAAGTGGAGCAGCTGGGAATCTCAAAGGTGCCCATATGGGATACCAGCACTGCAGGTGGCAGCTTTACATGCTATTCCACAGCAGTGGACCCTGAACACTTAATCTTGAGAGCCCTTTTATTCATGAAAATGTATTGAATTTCATCAAATGCTTTTTCTGCATCTGATGTGATGATCACATGGGTTTTTTTCCTCAGCTTTATATTTTGGGATTTGATATTTTTAAACATTTTTTTCTTGTTCACTTCATATGTAGATATTATTTACATACACATATAGGTTTTGTCCTTTGTTCTGTTAATGTGATGAATCATTAATTGATTTGTATATATTTAACCATGCTTCCGTTTTACCACTCAATTGTGGTAACTGATCTTTTTGGTTTTGCATATATAAAGCTATGTTTTCAGCACACAGAAAATCTAATCTCTTCATTTCTATTTGCGTGTCATTATTTCTTTTTCTTCCCTAGATGCTTGGACTGGAGGTCATGTGACTAGATGCATTAGAAGTGGTGAGAGTGGGTATCTTTATCTTGTTTTTGAATTTTGAGAAAGTTTTCAACTTTTCACTGACTATGGTGTTACATTTGAGCTTGTTAATGGCATTTATTGTGTTGAGATACATTTCTTTTATACCAAATTTCTTGAAAGTTTTTTTCAACAGCCAGAGATGTGTTGATCTGAAGCCAGGAGCCAAGCACCTCCTCCAGGTCTTCCCTAATGGGTGCAGGGGGCCAAGGACTTGGGCCATCTTCTACTGCTTTCCCAGGCCACAGCAGAGAGCTGGATCAGAAGTGGAGCTGCCGGGACTCAAACTAGCACCCATACGGGATGCCGGCACTGCAGGCAGTGGCTTTACCTGCTATGCCACAGCACTGGCCCCTGTTACTTTTTTTTTTTTTAAGATTTCTTTTTATTTATTTGAAAGGCAGAGTTATAGAGAGGCAGAGAGAGAGAGAACCTCTATCTGCCAGTTCACTCCCAAAATGGCTACAATGGCCGGAGTTGGAGTGATCCAAAGTCAGGTACCTGGAGCTTCTAGGTCTCCCATGTGGGTGCAGGGGACCTAAGGACTTGGGCCATCCACTGCTTTTCCAGGCCATAGCAGAGACCTGGATCAGAAGTGGAGCTGCTAGGACCCAAATTGGCACCCATGTGGGATGCAGGCACTGCAGATGGTGGCCTTACCCACTACACCACAGCACTTGCTGGCCCCTAGATTATCAATTTTATTTTATTATTTTTGAAGATTTATTTTATTTATTGAAAGACAGAGTTACAGAGAGAGGTAGAGACAGAGAGAAAAGTCTTCCATCCACTGGTTTACCCCCAGATGGCTGCAGTGGCCAGAGGTGCACCCTTCCAAAGCCAGGAGATTCTTCTGGGTCTCCCATGTGGGTGCAGGGGCCAAAGGACTTGGGCCATCTTATACTGCTTTCCCAGGTCATCGCAGATAGCTGGATCAGAAGAGGAGCAGCCAGGACTAGAAGCAGCACCCATATGTGATGCTGGCACTTCAGGCCAGGGCTTTAACCCACTGCACCACAGCATGGGCACCTAGATTATCAATTTTATTGATGCATAATTATTCATATTAATGTGTAATGATCCTTTGCACTGCTATCAATCATAGCATCTCTTCATATCTGGTTTTATTTGCGCTTTTTTTATTTGATGTAAGAATTTGTCAGTTTTGTCAAGATTTAAGAATATGCTTACTCTCTATTATTTCATGATCTATTTTTTATTACTGTTTTGATCTTTGTTGCTTCTTTTTCTGCTAACTTTATGTTTAGATTTTTCTTAATTTACTGAGTTATAGATACCATTAGGTTACTAGATTATTTCAGATCTTTGATTTTTATTTTATTTTTTAAGATTTTATTTATTTTTTTAAAGATCTAATTTATTTATTGAAAGACAGAGTTACAGAGAGAGGTAGAGACAGAGAGAGAGGTCTTCCATTCACTGGTTCACTCCTTAGATGCCTGCAATGGCTGGAGCTATGCTGATCCAAAGCCAAGAGCCAGGAGCTTCTTCTGGGTCTCCCATGTAGATGCAGGGGCCCAAGGATTTGGGCCATCTCCTACTGCTATCCCAGGCCATCACAGAGACCTGGATTGGAAGAGGAGCAGCCAGGACTAGTACCGCCGCCCATATAGGATGCCGGCACTTCAGGCCAGGGTATTAACTGGCTGCACCATTGCACTGGCCCCAAGATTTTATTTGAGAGATAGAGTTACAGACAGAGAGGGGGACACAGAGAATAGGGTCTTCCATCCACTGGATCAGTCCCCAGATGGCTACAATAGCCATAGCTGGGCTGATCTGAATCCAGGAGCCAGGAGCTTCCTCTGGGTCTCTCACATGATTGCAGGGGGCCCAAGCACTTGGGCCATCTTCTGCTGCTTTCCCAGGCCATAGCAGAGAGCTGAATTGGAAGAGAATCAGCCAGACCCGAACTGGTGCCCATATAGGATTCTGGCACTACAGGTGTAAGCTTAGATCTGGCCTCCAGATCTTTTATGTTGGAGTGATGTTGTGATATGTTTTGCTGCATTCTATAAGCTTTTTTATGTTTTGTTTCTTTTTTTTTTTTTTTTAATTTTTGACAGGCAGAGTGGACAGTGAGAGAGGGAGACAGAGAGAAAGGTCTTCCTTTGCCATTGGTTCACCCTCCAAAGGCCGCGCTGATCCGAAGCCAGGAGCCAGGTGCTTATCTTGGTCTCCCATGGGGGTGCAGGGCCCAAACACTTGGGCCATCCTCCCCTACACTCCCGGGCCAGAGCAGAGAGCTGGCCTGGAAGAGGGGCAACCGGGACAGAATCCAGCGCCCCAACGAGGACTAGAACCCGGTGTGCCGGCTCCGCTAGGCGGAGGATTAGCCTGTTGAGCCACGGTGCCGGCCATGCCTCAAGATATTTTTAACTTCATTTTTAAGTGTTTTTTGAACCAATAGTTGTTAAGAGCATATTGCTTTATTCCCACATATTTATAAATTTTATAAACTACCTGTAATGGTTTCTATTTTCATGTCACTGATTTGAAATTATATTTGACATAATATTAGTCTTATATTTTTAAGACTAGCTTTGTGGGCCGGTGCCATGGCTCAATAGGCTAATCCTCTGCCTGCGGCGCTGGCACACTGGTTCTAGTCCCGGTCAGGGCACCAGATTCTGTCCCAGTTGCCCCTCTTCCAGGCCAGCTCTCTGCTGTGGCCCAGGAGTGCAGTGGAGGATGGCTCAAGTCCTTGGGCCCTGCACCCCATGGGAGACTAGGGGAAGCACCTGGCTCCTGGCTTCGGATCAGCGCGGTGTGCCGGCTGCAGCTTGCCGGCCATGGCAGCCTTTGGAGGGTGAACCAACAACAAAAGGAAGACCTTTCTCTCTGTCTCTCTCTCTCTCTCTCTCTCTCTCTCTCTCTCTCACTGTCCACTCTGCCTGTCCAACAAAAAAAAAAAGAAAGAAAGAAAGAAAGGAAAAGACTAGCTTTGTGACCTAATGTGTGACCACATATATTCCATGTGCACATTAGATGAATTTTCATTTTGCTGCTTTTGGATGGAGGTTTTGTATATTTCTGTTAGACCCATTTGTTCTCATACATTGTTCAATTGAACTGTGTTTCTGTCTTTTCATTTTCATTCTGTCAGTATGATTTAGAGTGAATGAGTCTCTTGTATCCAACATATAGTCATATCTTAGTTTTGTTTTATTCATGCATCCACTCCATGGCTTTTGTTTTGAAAATTTAACTCATTTACTTTCCAAAAAATTATTAATAGTTAAAAATTTATTGCTCAGGCCAGAATTGAGCCTGGTGGGTAAAGGTGCCACCAGTGATGCCAGCATCAAATGTAGGTACTGGTTTGTATCCTGGCTGCTCTGCTTCCTAGCCAGCTCCCTTCTAATAGTCTGGGAAAAGCAGTGGAAGATGGTCCAAGTGTTTGGACTCCTGCCACCTGCATGGGAGACCTGGAAGAGGCTCCTAGCTCCTCATTTTGGTCTGGCCTAGCCCTGGGCCTTTGTGGCTATCTGGAGAGTGAACCAACAGATGGGAGACCTCTCTCTCTTGGTCTCTCCCTCTTTCTCTGTAGGTCTGACTTTAAAATAAATAAATATTTAAAAAAGAGAACTGTTCACTAAAAAAAGGATTTATTACTAAGATTTTACTAACATTTCTTGTTTTGTAAATTTATTCAACTTTTTCTTCTCATTTCTATGTCCTTTGTGACTTGATTACTTTGTATCGAATATTTTGAATATTTTAAAGAAGCTTTTTCAAAAAAGATTTATTAATTTATTTGAAAGGCAGAGTTACAGAGAGGCAGAGAGAGAGAGAGAGAGAAAGAGAAAGAGAAAGAGAGAGGGAGGTCTTCTACCCGCTGGCTCATTCCCCAAATGGCTGCAATGGCCAGAGCTGAGCTGATCTGAAGCCAGAAGCCAGAAGCCAGAAGCTTCTTCTAGATCTCCCACATGGGTGCAGGGGCCCAAACACTTGGGCCATCTTCTACTGCTTTCCCAGGCCATAACAGAGAGCTGGATCAGAAGTGGAGCTGCCAGGTCTTGAGCAGGTGCCCATGTGGGATGCTGTCACTGCAGGCAGCAGCTTTAACCACTACACCATAATGCCAGCCCCCAAAAAGCTTTTGGTTGTCTATGAGGATGTTTCAAAAACATTGGAATTAAAAGGTTAGGTTATTTTGGTGAAAATTATTTTAAAATATTCCCATGTTTTTTTGAAAATACATATTGCCTTGAATTTTAAGAGATCTCTCATAGATTTCTTCCTAGTAGTTGCACTTCTGCTTATATAAAACATCTCATAACATGCTGTTTTAATCTGATGCCAGCATTGTGATACAGCAGGTTAAACCACTGCCTGTGATGCTGGCGTCTCAGATCTGAGTGCCAGCTCAAGTCCCAGCTATAGGTTCCTGATAAGGTGACTGGCAAGGCAGCAATAGGTGGCCAGCTACTTGGGCCCCTGCCATCCACCTGGAATACCAGAATTGAGTTTCTTGCTCGTGACTTTGACCTTGCCCACACCCAACTATTTTAGGCATTTTGAGAGGGATCCAGCAGTTGGAAGGCCTCTCCCTGTGTGTGTCACTCTGCCTTCCAAATAGATAAATAATTCCTTTAAAAAGTTGATACCCTTAATTTTGGTAATTCATATAAACTATCCCTTTACTTCTTCTCCTCCAACGATCTATGTTTTGATGTCACATTTTGTGTTTTTATATCATTCAGAAAGTATTGCTGCCATAGTTGTTTTTCATTGTTTTGTCTTTTAACATTTATACTAATGCAATTGATATTACCTTGATATTAGTGGTTTGAATTTGACACTGTATGCACATGTGCTGATGAACTTCCTACTTTCACATGATTTCCTTATTCAGTTACCATTCTCTTCCTTTTACTTGAAGAATTTTCTTTAGTATTTATATAAGGCAGGAATAGCGAGTGGTGATAAACACCTTGACCTGTTTTTCTGGGAAGGTTTGTCTATGTATCATTTTTGAAATACATAATCACTTAATACAGTATTTTGGTTTGCAATTTTCTTCTTTACTTTTTTTAGGACTTTGAATAAACCACACCATCACCTTCTGGCCTGCAGAGACAGTCTTCTGGAGGTCCCTTTGTGTACAGTGTGTTGCATTTTCAGTGCTGCTTTCCAAAGTCTCTTTAAACCAGGAGCCAATTTTCAAACCCGCTTCGTAATAGATGGCCAAATACTCAGTGAGCTGTAAAACATGCACCTCCTCCCTGCCCTTGCAAGTCATCCCTCTCCTTTCTTGTAACACACAGCAGGAATCTCTACCCTCTATGGGTGCCACAGTCCCATTGCCCTCTACACTCTTGCTCCTTGTCTCTGACTCATAGACAGTCACAGTCACAGTCAGGAGTTGTACTGTGCCTCTTGCTCATTGAAGCTGCTGAAATTCACTTCTTGCCTCAAACTGTCCCGTGCCCTCCATTGCCTTCCTTCTGCTTGCTGCATTCCAGGGGTAAGGGGTGGAGGAACCACATTAGAGGCCTAAGTTTCTGGGGGAATCCCTCCTTTTTCTTTTTCTTTTCTTTCTTTCTTTTTTTTTTTTTTTTGACAGGCAGAGTGGACAGTGAGACAGAGACAGAGAGAAAGGTCTTCCTTTTTCCGTTGGTTCACTCCCCAGTGGCCACTATGCCCTGCATGCTGAGGCCGGCACACCATGCTGATCTGAAGCCAGGAGCCAGGTGCTTCTCCTGGTCTCCCATGTGAGTGCAGGGCCCAAGCGCTTGGGCCATCCTCCACTGTACTCCTGGGCCACAGCAGAGAGCTGGACTGGAAGAGGAGCAACCGAGACAGAATCCAGTCCCCTGACCAGGACTAGAACCCAGTGTGCCAGCGCACAGGCAGAGGATTAGCCTATTAAGCTGCAGCACCGGCAAATGTCTCCTTTTTCAGGACACTCTTTTCCTAAGGAAGCAAAGTGTAAAATGAGTAGGAGGCTCAGTTGGAAAGAAGTGGTTGAAGTGGTGGTAAAAGGTGTGAGAGCACAGCAGCAGTTTTGGGAAGTTTGGGGAAGTTCCATAAGGCTACACCTCCTTGCCAAGGATGCTAACTGCTCTTTGGGAAGTTCAGATCCAGTGCATGGGATAGGGCTAGGGTTCTCTTGGGGACCCTAGAGTCTCAACACCTGTGCTATGCCAGCCACTCATGCCACCAAGTGAGGGGCTCAACATCTCAGCATCATGCTTGTAGGAGAAAAGCCTTTGTGTTAAGCAGCTCCCTCCACAATACTGCACAATCCTCTCCAGGGTGATTCTTCTCTGCCCCAACCTTCCCTGTGTCTTGGCCCGTCTTCTTAGTATTCCCCTTTTGTTCTCCACCCTCTTGTTTAAAAGTGACTTCACCTATGTCCTTCACATGGATATCATTAAGATTGTTATTGTGAGGGCCAGTGCTGTGGCATAGCAGGTAAAGTCACTGCCTGAAACATTGGCATCCCATGTGGGTGCTGGTTAGAGTCCTGGCTGCTCCACTTCCAATCCAGCTCCCTGAGAGCAGCAGAGGATGGCCCAAGTCTTTGGGCCCATGCACACACATGGCACACCCAGATGAAATCTTGGCTCCTAGCTTTGACCTGGCCTCGCGCTAGCCATTGTGGCCATTTGGGAATGAAGCAGAAAGGAGATCTCTCTTTCTCTCCTTCTCTCTAACTCTGCCTTTCAAATAAATAAATTTTTAAAAAAATTGTTATTGTGCAAGACTGAGTCATGTCGTAATATGACTTTAATTGAGGCCCAAGTGTTGATCACAGAGTATGTAGTACACATAGAGTGGAAATCTTCAGACATCAAGTCAAACCACTGGCGACAGCAGTCTGAAGTCACTTGAAGACATCCATGGTGGTCCCTTCAGCTATCAGACAACTGGAACTGCCCTTCTATGGCTCCTTTTCGGGTGACTCAGCCTGCTTTCCTCCACATGTCTTCCAGATATATTTATGAAGTTTCAGGATCAATAGATGTATTATTGCTGAAAGGCTGAGGGCATTATGAAGTTCTGTTCTTTCTGTTGGGTGGTCCTGGGCCCTTTGTTCTTAGTGATGTGAAAAGAACCAAAGTATCCCCTTCCTCTGGAACTCTGGATGCCCTTAACTAGTCTTCCCATTCACCCAGTGGGAAGCTTCTGTCAGTATTGCACTCACCATGTTATCTATCAGCGATCACCCTAAAGTGCTTTATTGTGGGGCATTCTCTTTGGTTCTTCCCTCTCACTGTGGAAATGCAATAAGGCAGTGAATACCTTACTACTCATGTAAAGGGACAGACCTCAGCTATATATGAGGCAGGGGTCAGGTGTCAGATAGGCTGACTGATAGAATAAAATTAATGTAAATATCAAAATCTATTATTGGATTTGAGAATGTTTTAAAGATTTATTTATTTGAGAGGCAGAAAGAGAGAGCGACAGAGAGAGAGAGAGAGAGAGAGATTCCATCCACTGGTTCACTTCCAAAATGGCTGCAGTGACCAGGGCTGGGCCAGGCTGAAGACAGGAGCCAAGAGCTTCTTCATATACACGCAGGGGTACAAGTACTTGCCATCTTACACTACTTTCTCAAGTGCATTAGCAGGGAGCTGGATCAGAAGTGGAGCAGCCAGGACTTGAACTGTCACCCATATGGGATGCTGGCACTTCAGGAGGAGGCTTTCTCCATTATGCCACAGTGCCGGCCCCTCGTTTTGGATTTTTAAACAAATTTATTCTATTTAAGTCTAATTCTACAGTTCTACTTTAAAAATATATATTATTTAGAAAGATAAAATATGTGATGGCTAGCTCAGGAATGGCTGTTTTACCTCAATTGTTTGGATGGGAAGACTTTGTTACTAACTGGAGCACATCTACTTTGTTTTCCATTATCTACAGGGGTGCTGGAGCAGGTGACATAACAAATGTCAATACCTTGCATGTTTACTTCAAAACTATTGTTTTTGGATGACAGTTCTCTGGGCATGTTTATTCCCTATCCCCACCCTTTTTTCTTTTACATATATATTCCAGGCAGATTATGTTTTGAAGACAATCCTACCAATTATTTTTTTCTAGTCAGGAAAATTTGTCATGCTTAATCCTTTTTAATAGTTTTAAACACTTTGGAGGGGAGAGTGAACCAAAATGATGGCATTAAGTACTGCTCAAAGACCATGCAATAAAGAGATTGGGTACTATTTTGAACACTTGGTACATACTAAGAGTTACTAAAGGAACAGAGGGGCTGGTGTTGTGGCACAGCATGCTAAGCTGCTGTGCCAGGGCAATTTTAAGCTGATGGCCAGGAGGGGTTGGGTGCAACCATACAAAGAAATTGGAAAGCCCTATCTATAACTGTTGACCCAGATAAAGGGCTATTGGACATTAAACTACTCACTTACAATGAATTGTTCTGGCCCAGGTAGGGTGCTTTTAATAGGTAATAAAAATTTCACCAACTATGGAGTTAACTATTTGCACCCAATGGCTTGAGAGATTTTGACACATAAGTTAAAATATAATTATACTATTTAACAAACTATATAAATACACTAATACAAGTTTAATTTCTACCAGACATTTATGGAAAATATACGTTTTTTGAAGTAAATTTTTGAAGCCCTTATTTATATCAGTTGCTATCTTTTAAAAAATGCAGTTGGGGCCAGGGCTGTGGTGCTAGCATCGTATATAGGTGCTGGTTCAAGTCCTGGCTGCTCCACTTCCAATGCAGCTCTCTGCCATGCCCTGGGAAAGCAGTGGAAGATGGCTCAAGTCCTTGGGCCCTTGCACCCTCCTCAGAAATCCAGAAGGAGCTCCTGGCTCCTGGCTTTGGATCAGTGTAGCTTCTGGCCATTGCAGCCATCTGAGGAGTGAACCAGCAGATGGAAGACCTCTCTCTCTCTCTCTCTCTCTTGTTCTCTCTCTCTCTCTCTCTCTCTCTCTCTCTCTCTCTCTCTCTCTCTCTCTGTTTCTGCCTCCTTGCTTAACTCCTTACAAGGATACAGCAAATCTTTTACTTTTTATTTCATATATGAAATTAAGAATACCACACTATCAAAATTGAGTTGTTAATAGTGAAGTTAATCATGAATTTATTTTTAAGTTTCTCGATCTGTCTATATTTCTTTTGTAAAATAGTTCATTTATTATCATCTCTTTGAAGGGCAGAGTGGCAGAAAGATTTTCCAGTTACTGTTTCAGTCCCCAAATGCCTGCAGCTACTGTGGCTGGGTGAGGACCTAGCTAGGAGCTTGGAAGTCTTTCTGGGTCTTTGACATGATTGGCAAGGGCTCAGATGCTTCAGCCAACATCTGCTATCTCTAACGTACATCAGCAGAAAGCTGGATGAGAAGCAGAGCAGCTGGGACAGGAGCCACCACACTAATGTGGGATGCAGGTGCCCCAAGGGGTGGCTTAGCCCACTGTGCCACTCTGTTTGGGCCCAATTTAAATTCCCTTCTAGTGATAAATTATGAGTGGATTGCAGTGGTATTTGAACATAGATGAGTCATCAAGGCAGGAAGCAGTCTTTTATTATTATTACTGTTATGTCAGCATAAGGTCCAGTTGGATTTTTTTAAACATTTATTTTATTTATTTGAAAGGCAGAGTTACATAGAGGCAGAGGCAGAGAGAGAGAGGTCTTCTTTCCACTGGTTCACTCCCCAGATAGCTGCATTGGGCAGAGTTGGGCCAATTCGAAGCCAGGAGCCAGAAACATTCTTCCGGGTCTCCCATGCAGTGGGCAGGGGCCCAAGGACTTGGGCTATCTTCTACTACTTTTCCAGACCATAGCAGAGAGATGGATTGGCAGTGGAGTAGCCGGGACTTGAACTGGTGCCCATAAGGGTTGCTGGCACTGCAGACAGTGGCTTTACCTGCTATGTCACAGTGCCGGCCCCCTCCAGTTGGATTTTTATCCAAAGCCTGTGCCCCAAAGAGGGACATTTTCTCATATATCATTTTAGTTTCTTTTTCTCCCATATTTAGCTACACAAATACATTTCATTGGATATTCTAATTTCACATACAATACTGTGCATACATACATGGTTGCTAATATTTTTTTTTCTACACATATACTGAGCTATATGTTGTATGGCAAGTGTTATCATCATCACTTTGTGCCAGCAAGCAGAATCCTAGTTACATTGCAATCAGATGTTGATCATTCCTAGGATAGGATTTTTTCTATTTCACCTCAGGAAATCCTCTACCACATTCCTCCCTTTAATGCTCAGGCCCACTCAGGGTCAGAGAGCACCATCCTGGTGTAAGGACTTATATTTCAGAGCATCATGACATGTGTAGTTATTTTTTATTACTGATTCAATCTCCTCCTTTTTCATTGGTCTGTCTAGGTTTTCTTTGTCTTTATGAGTCAGTTTTGGTAGGTTTTATGAGTCCTGAAATCTATACATTGCTTCTTGATTTTCCAATTTGTTGGCATATAGCTGTTTGTAGTAATTCCTGATTATTCCTTTATTTCTGTGTTATCTGTTGTAACATCTCCTTTTTCATCTCTTATTAATTTACATCTTCATTTCTTTGATTAGTTGGACTAATGGTACATCATTTTTTTTTCTTTTTCAAAATTGGTTCTTCATTTCACTGATATTTTGTATTTTTTAAATTTTATCTATTTGCTTTCTAATTTTAATTAATTCTTTCATCCAACTAATTTTGGATTTGGTTTGTTGTTATTTTTTCTAGGTCCTTAAGATGCATTGTTAGATCATTTATTTGATGGCTTTCTAATCTCTTGATGTGGGCACTAATTTCTATAAATTTCTCTCTTAACACTGCTTTTGCTGTATCCCATAAGATTTGACATGTGTGTCATCATCTTCATTTACTTCTAGGATTTTTTTTTAATTTCCCTTTGATTTCTTCTATGACCCCATGTTCATTCAGGAGCATGTTCTTCAGTCTCCATGTTGCTGTATATTTTCTAGTTTCTTGGCCGGCGCCGTGGCTCAACAGGCTAATCCTCCGCCTTGCGGCGCCAGCACACCAGGTTCTAGTCCCGGTCGGGGCACCAATCCTGTCCCGGTTGCCCCTCTTCCAGGCCAGCTCTCTGCTGTGGCCAGGGAGTGCAGTGGAGGATAGCCCAAGTGTTTGGGCTCTGCACCCCATGGGAGACCAGGATAAGCACCTGGCTCCTGCCATCGGAACAGCGCGGTGCGCCGGCCGCAGTGCGCTACCGCGGCGGCCATTGGAGGGTGAACCAACGGCAAAAGGAAGACCTTTCTCTCTGTCTCTCTCTCTCACTGTCCACTCTGCCTGTCAAAAATAAAAAAAAAAAGAAATGATAGTGCTATGATTTCAATTATTTTTGAATTTGTTGAGACTTACTTTATGTCCTATCATATAGTTTATTTTAGACAAAGTTCCATGCACTGCTGAAAAGAATGTGTATTTTGCAGCTGTGGTGTGGAATGTTCTGTAGATATTAATTAGGTCCTTTTAGTCCATAGTTTAGATTATCTCTGTTTCTTTGTTTATTATTTTTCTAGTTGATCTGTCCAGTGATGAAAGTGGGGTGTTGAAGTCCTCCAATATCATAGCATTGAACTCTGTCTCTCTTTTTATCTATTAGCATTAGTTTTAAATAGCAAGGTGCCCTGGCATTTTGTAAATATACATTTACTATAGTCACATGTTCCCTTAGTCATTATAAATTGTCCTTCTTTGTCTCTGTTGAGAGTTTTTGTGTTCATGTGTATTTTTTCTGACATTTAGATGGCTATACATGCTCATTTTTGTTTTCCAGTAACATGAAATATTTTTTCCATCCTTTCTCTTTCAGTATGTGTGTATCTTTGTTGATAAGGTTTTTTTCTTTTTTTTTTGTAGGCAGCAAATAGATGGGTCTTGTTCTTTTATTCCTTAAAGTCATTCTGTATCTTTTAATTGGAGAATTTAAGGCACCTACATGCAAAGTTATTAATGTAAATAAAATAAATTAGTGATGAAATTCATAGAATTATGTAGACTTCCTTCTTTTTTTTAAAGATTTTTATTTTATTTATTTGACAGGCAGAGTTACAGAGAGAGACAGAGACACAGAGAGAGGTCTTCCATCCGCTGGCTCACTCCCTAAATGGCCGCAACGGCCGGAGCTGTGCTGATCCGAAGCCAGGAGCCAGGAGCCAGGAGCTTCCTTCAGGTCTCCCTCATGGGTGCAGGGGCCCAAGGACCTGGGCCATCTTCCATTGCTATCCCAGGCCATAGCAGAGAGCTGGATCCGAAGAGGGGCAACTGGTAATAGAACCAGCGCCCATATGGGATGTCGGCGCCTCAGGCCAGGGCGTTAGCCCGCTGAGCCACAGTGGCAGCCCCAGAATTATGTAGACTTCTAACAGATAACTTTAAAATTCAAAGTAGCCAAACCTGAATTAAAATAAATCTAGTTAAATCAAGATTATCGATAGTTTCACTTTTTTTTTTTTTATTTTTTTTATTTTTGACAGGCAGAGTGGATAGTGAGAGAGAGACAGAGAGAAAGGTCTTCCTTTTGCCATTGGTTCACCCTCCAATGGCCGCCGCGGTAGCGCGCTGCGGCTGGCGCACCGCGCTGATCCGATGGCAGGAGCCAGGTGCTTCTCCTGGTCTCCCATGGGGTGCAGGGCCCAAGCACTTGGGCCATCCTCCACTGCACTCCCTGGCCACAGCAGAGAGCTGGCCTGGAAGAGGGGCAACCGGGACAGGATCGGTGCCCCGACCGGGACTAGAACCCGGTGTGCCGGCGCCGCAAGGCGGAGGATTAGCCTAGTGAGCCGCGGCGCCGGCCTGATAGTTTCACTTTTAATCTTCCATTTAAAAAGTTTTTTAATTCAACTAAGCTTTTAAATAGAATTTAAATTTTTTTAAAAAGTTAAATGACACCATTTTTGAAATGATAGTGCACACTTTAGACCTTCTGCTTTAAAATAATTGTTTTAAAGGAGGGATTTTTATCAGATTTTCTGGAAAATTTAGTCTAATAAATGGTACTTTAATTTTCCAGTTGTTAGAGATGATTCTCTGTTGGCCCTTTGAAGTCTGCTGTGTGAATATTTTTCCTCCTTAATTTCTATTGTGATGGTTTTCAAATATACACAAAAGTAGAACACTATTGTAATGAATGCCCAGGTGCCTAACTTCAACCATTATCAAGACCCTGCTGAGTCTGTTTTATCCATTCTTCACCCAGGGATGCCTTGGTTCTCCTGAAGTATTTTAAAGTAAATTGCAGGTATAAATGTGTAAATGCACATGTTTATCCAATGATACTCTCTTCTTGGTTTAAAAAATACCATTTTTTGGTAATGTAAGTAACTGTAAAATCATGAGGTTGAGAGTCCCATAAAACAATCTTAGATTATGTTGAATAAATTTAACATGAAATTTTGACCTAATTTTTGTTAATACCTTCTCAAGAATCAAAGATATTCTGTGATCAGATTTAATGTTACCATTTGTTTTCACCTCAATTTAGTAAGCAAACTGAATTCTTTTTATTTTAAGATCTATTTTATTTATTTGAAAGACAGAGTTACAGAGAGAGGTAGAGACAGAGAGAGAGAGGTCTTCCATCCGCTGGTTCACTCCCGAGATGACCACAATAGCTGGAGCTGTGCTGATCTGAAACCAGGAACCAGGAGCTTCTTCCAGATCTCCCACATTGATGCAGAGGCCCAAAAACTTGGGCCATCTTCTACTATCCCAGGCCATAACAGAGAGCTAGATCGGAAGAGGAGCAGCGAGGACTAGAACCAGCACCCATATGGGATGCCGGAGCATCATGGCTTTAACCCCCTGTGCCACAGCACCAGCCCTGCAAACTAAGTTCTAGGCTTGTCCCTTTTTAAAAGAAACTTCGGGGCCTGCGCTGTGGCACAGTAGACTAAGCCTCCATATGGGTGCTGGTTTGTGACCAGGCTGCTCCTCTTATGATCCAGCTCACTGCTTATGGCCTGCAAAAGCAGTGAATGATGACCCAAGTGCTTGGGCCACTGCACCATGTAGGTAGGAGACCTGGAGGAAGCTCCTGGCTCCAGGCTTCAAATTGGCCCAGCTCCAGCCAATATGGCTATGTGGGCAGTGAACCTTTTTTTTAAGATTTTTTTAAATCTTTTTTAAATCCTTTTTTTTTTTTAAAGATTTTTATTTTATTTATTTGATAGGCAGAGTTACAGAGAGAGAGATAGAGACAGAGAGAGAGGTCTTCCATCCGCTGGCTCACTCCCCAGATGGCTGCAATGGCCAGAGCTGCGGCGATCCGATCTGCACAGAGGATGGAAGACCGCTCTCTCTCTCCCTCCTCTGTCTGTAACTGTGCCTCTCAAATAAATGAATAAAAAAACTTAAAAGAGGCAACCAACAGAATGGGAAAAAATATTCGCAAACTATACTACAGATAAAGGATTGATAACCAGAATCTACAAAGAAATCAAGAAAATCCACAACAACAAAACAAACAACCCACTTAAGAAATGGGCCAAGGACCTCAATAGACATTTTTCGAAAGAGGAAACCCAAATGGCCAACAGACACATGAAAAAATGTTCAAGATCACTAGCAATCAGAGAAATGCAAATCAAAACCACAATGAGGTTCCATCTCACCCCGGTGAGAATAGCTCACATTCAGAAATCTACCAACAACAGATGCTGGAGAGGATGTGGGGAAAAAGGGACACTAACCCACTGTTGGTGGGAATGCAAACTGGTTAAGCCACTATGGAAGTCTGTCTGGAGATTCCTCAGAAACCTGAACATAACCCTACCATACAACCCAGCCATCCCACTCCTTGGAATTTACCCAAAGGAATTTAATTTGACAAATAAAAAATCCATCTGCACATTAATGTTTATTGCAGCTCAATTCACAATAGCTAAGACCTGGAACCAACCCAAATGCCCATCAACAGTAGACTGGATAAAGAAATTATGGGACATGTACTCCATAGAATACTATACAGCAGTAAGAAACAACAAAACCCAGTCATTTGCAACAAGATGGAGCAATCTGGAAAACATCATGCTGAGTGAATTAAGCCAGTCCCAAAGAGAAAAATATCATTTGTTTTCCCTGATCGATGACAACTGAGCGCCAAAGAGGAAACCTGTTAAGTGAAATGGACACTATAAGCAACAATGAACTGATCAGCTCCTGTCCTGACTTTAGATGTACAATGTAATACTTTATCCTTTTTAGTATTTGTTGTTGTTGTTGTTGTTCTAGTACTATTGGTTGAACTCAGTAATTAACACACAATTATTCTCAGGTGTTTAAATTTTAACTGAAAAGTGATCCCTGTTAAATCTAAGAGTGGAAAAAGAGAGGGAGGAGATGAACAATTTGGAACATGCTCAATCGGACTGGCCGCAAATGGTGGAGTTAGAAATGTGCAGGGGATTCCAACACAATTCCATCAAGATGGCATGTACCAATGCCATCGCACTAGTCCAAGTGATCAATTTCAGCTCACAATTGATAGCTCTGATAGGTCTAAGAGTCAAAGAGATCACACAAACAAGACAAGTATCTGCTAATACTAACTGATAGAATCAAAAAGGGAGAGAAAGATCCAACATGGGAAGTGGGATACACAGCAGACTCATAGGATGGCAGATGTCCTAAACAACACTCCGGCCTCAGAATCAGCCCTCAAGGCATTCAGATCTGGCTGAAGAGCCCATGAGAGTATAGCAGGCATGGAAAGCCAAGATATCATGGGAAAAAAAAAAAGACCTAAATGAATGATCTCTGTGAGTGAGATCCCAGTGGAAAGAACGGGGCCATCAAAGAAGGAGATACCCTTCTCCGAAGGGAGGAGAGAACCTCCACTTTGACTATGACCCTATTGGAATAAGACCAAAGTCAGCGAACTCTAAAGGCTTCCATAGCCCTGGCAACTCATGACTAGAGCCTAGGGAGATTACTGACGCCATGAACAGGAGTGTCAAATTGTTAAGTCAGCAACAGGAGTCACTGTGTACTTACACCCCATGCGGGATCTGTCCCTAATGTGTCGTCTAAAGCCAAGTGATGCTATGACTGGTACTGAAACAGTATTTTTATACTTTGCGTTTCTGTGTGGGCGCAGACTGATGAGGTCTTTGCTAATTATATACTGAAGTGATCTTCTGTATATAAAGAGAATTGGAAATGAAAAAAAAAAACAACCTGGTGTTAAAATGGAAATGGCATAGAAAATTAATTATTTTGAAAAAAAAATTATGTAGGATCTCTGTCTTTAATGTGCTGTACATTGCTATTTAATGCTATAATTAGTAATCCAATGGTAGTTTTTTCACTCGATGTTGCTATATGGGCAAAATGTTGAAACCTTTACCTAATATATACTAAATTGATCTTCTGTATACAAAGAGAATTGAAAATGAATCTTTACATGAATGGAAGGGGAAAGGGAGCGGGAGGGGGGAGGGTTGCGGGCGGGAGGGAAGTTATGGGAGGGGGGAAGCCATTGTAACCCACAAGCTATACTTTGGAAATTTATATTCATTAAATAAAAGTTTAATAAAAAAAAAAAAAAAAAAACTCACAGGAAATTTTTTTTGTTTTGTTTCTCACTAGATAATCTGTTTAGACAGCCAGACCTCAGTAACATTAACAAATTTGTTAATTTTAGCAACTAGTTATAATAATCATGGCTGGTATCAGGTCTTTTTAATGGTTTATTTTTCGAGTCAGTGAAGTAGTTCTTTATTTCCCATTATGTGAAGTGGAGCTAAAATTAAAATGGGTGGGATACTGATGCCAAACAGTATATGACTGTGGCATGGAATTGCACAGGAGAAGGTAGAATGGATTTGAGACAGAACAATATGTTTTAGATTTTTTTTTCTTACATTGTATATCCTGTTTTTGACTCCACACTTTCCTTGGTTTTCAGTCCATGGCAAGCCCACTTAGTTTATTATAATGGTAGCAAAATTTGGAGCTAAAACATCAAATACTGACATCCATATCAAAGGATAAAATAGCTTTTAATTATAGGTTTCTCCTAAGAAAGGTAGGAAATATGAAACCACTGTATCTCTTGAAAAAAAGTTTCATGAAACTTGTCTAAATTAGGCTAAATAAAGTATTTAACAATTCTGGTTTAAAATAGAATAATTCTTACTAATACTTTAATCAAGGCAGATATTGCCTTGTATAAACCAGACCTCTTTATGAACCTGTGATTCTTCCTGCTCTGGAACTATGAACTTTGTTCATATAATATTGACAGTGTCTTTTCTGTCTTTGGTAACTTATTTCATAGTTATATTATAAAAGTCAACAGAGAGCTTGATTGGCCATTTTTTGCTATTGTTGTTGTTTATGTACTTACTTATTTTTGCTTTCCTTTAGGTGCTTAAAGAACAGTACCTTGGCTACAGGAAAATGTTCTTGGGAGATGCAGTAGATGTGTTTGAAGCCAAGCGAGCAGAAGCCAAGAAGTGGCAGAATGCACCCAGAGTTACTACTGGACCCACCCCTTTCGGCACCATGCCAAATGCAGCAGCTGTTATCATGGCTGCAACACTTACACAGCAGCAACAGCCTGCTACAGGTGTGAATGCATTCAAGTTATAGCTTCTTACCATTCAAATGCAGAACATTTATGTGCATTTTCATAAGTCTTCCTTTTGTGTGAGCACTGAAAAAATTTCTATGAATAGAGATTCCAATACAGTCTAGAAATTGTGATGGACACAATTAGAAACATACCTAAAAAAAAACACAGGGCAGTTTAGCAATAATTATATATCAATTAGATATTGAATATTGTGAACTAAATGTTATTTGCTGTATTGCTATAAATGCCCTTTAGAATATGGTGTTTCACTACTGAATTACATTTAAGAATATCAGATTCTAAAATTGTGATTGTATCATTTATTGTTTTAAAGTCAGAGATCATCAGTCCAAACATTGCATTTTTCATGTATGATACTGATAGATGGTGCATTCTCATTTCCTTCAAATATAAAAATTGCAAAGTACCCTCTTTCAGGATGTAGTAGGTTTTTATTGACTGAAAGTACGTTGAAGATCAGTAGGTTTGTTTGTGTGTTGACCGAAAACAGAATATACAGGCTCTCTTAATAATTTGAAGACGCATGCTAAAGTTGTTTGTACCTTCTCAAAACAGACCGGTAGCAAGAGCAGAAACAAGATATTTTGAGATGTGGGAGCTGAAAATATTTAGTGAAATACTAGAAAGCAGAACCTTTTAGTCACCTGTGTAATTCCACTTCTAATCAGAGGAACATTTTTGAGGTCTAGTTCTATAGTATTTCCTGAGGTATTTCCAAGCTTATGCCTTGTCATCTTACTCATCCAGTACCTTTTATCAGGCTTGAGACTTATCATAGAAAAGGATAGCCTTAATGGATATAGATTTTTGTTTCATCATTCCTAAATTTTTGAGTGATGCTTATTGGTTATGCTATAGTATATGTTTTTTCTGAGAGTTCCATAGAGTCCAGTAGGAAATTATAGTACGCAAAAAGGGAGAAAGTATGTATTTAGATTGCATTTAGGCTGCTTTTATTAGGGAAGCAATCTGGATTTCCCTATTGGCAGTTTAGAAAATTATTCTTCACATTTGGAGATGACAGAATCGACTTGCTGTCCATAAAGAGTTGATGGATTGGCGGGCGCTGCAGCTCACTAGGCTAATCCTCCCCCTGCAGCACCAGTACTCTGGGTTCTAGTCCCGGTTGGGGCGCTGGTTCTGTCCCGGTTGCTCCTCTTCCAGTCCAGCTCTCTGCTGTGGCCCCGGAAGGCAGTGGAGGATGGCCCAGGTCCTTGGGCCCTGCACCCGCATGGGAGACCAGGAGGAAGCACCTGGCTCCTGGCTTGGGATTGGCGCAGCGCAACGGCCATGGCGGCCATTTGGGGGTGAACTAATGGAAGGAGGACCTTTCTCTCTGTCTCTCTCTCTCTCTCACCATCTAACTCTGCCTGTCAAAAAAAACAAAAAAGAATTGATGGATTTATGCCAAACCAGCCATAATCCATGGCTGGACCCTAGTGACTGGTGGTTCACATAAGCACTGTCTAGAAGCCTTTGAGTTGGCTGTAGTATAGGGTTGCAATCTCAAGTTATAGAGGGGAAAAGTCATGAGTTTGATTCCTCTGAAGAATCAATCCTGTGATACAACCATTTGTTCTCATGATTATTTAACCAGCTAATCAAACCAATCATAGTACCAGTTTTCATTTTAGAGCCAGTATTAATCCTAAAGAAGTAGCTAAGATAAGTGTGGGTGTGGTTAAGTATTCTTTAAGTATAGTTGATTTCCACTGTAGTAAATAAAACTTGAAAAAAGTCAGTTACCTAAAATGTTCACTGTAAATGAGTATGGTAAATAAGTAAACTTGAAGCAAAGCGACCTGTTTTTTTGTTTGTTTGTTTTACTTTCTTATGTAGGCAGTCTTGAGAAGTTGTGGACTTTCATGTATTTTGGGATCATGGACATGTGATAATATATGTTCATTCTATAAATAAGAGTTCCTAATATGTGCTATGCTTGAGAGGATAGAAAGGTAAACAACCTAGATTTGGTCTTTGACCTCTACGATTGTCGAGAACATTAACTTAACTCAGAGTCATCAAGCCAAGGAGCCCTTTTGCTCATGTGCTTTGTCTGACTTCTGCCAAGCCTTTTTTGCCAGGGGAAATTTTGATTGCTTTTAGTGTTCTTTGCAGTTTTTGAAGTCCACATAAGGGTTTTCTAACCAAGCAGCAGGTTGTGATTTATCAGTCTAAGAATCTTACAGTGTTTTCATTTGGAATCTAATCACACATAAAAGCAAAAAACTGAAATCTGTACAAGTCCACAGTGAAGTGTAAAAGTAATGTACAATATTTTTAGAACTGAGACATTAACCAATAGTGATAACAATTTTGCATTGTCTTCCCTTTTCCACTTTGTTCTTAAAAGGTCTCTTATGCTCTGTAGACCATTTCTTTCTGCCTCCCCAGTCAGAATCTTTAGCATTTTAGTCTTTAATTATCATCATGAATGTGAGATTTATGAGTTCTGTTATATACATATGTAATGATTTCACAAATTACTGCTGGGCAAACAGGCTAACAGTGTCCCTATTTATTGCATTGTTTTGTATTCAGTGAGTTATCCCTTATGCTCTGTAACATGAAATCTTTTTAAAGTGCTAATTATAAGTTTTATACCATCTATAAGAAGCTAGATATTGTACATTACTTATACACTTCACTGTGGGCTTGTACAGATTTCAGTTTTTTGCTTTTATGGGTGTATAGATTCTTGACTGTGTTTATGTAAATATGGGCATAGATCAGCTAGTTTCTTAGACTGCTACCTTCTGAAGGTGGTTTCTATATAGTCTTTCTTGGAGGTGGAGGAATGGACCTAAATACTGGAGAGAATTGTTGAAAAACCTTGTGTATGAAATGAATGTCATGCAGGTATCATTTCTGTTCTGGCAGAGCTTGAGTACACATTTCCACCAGAGCTTCCCATGCTTCCTTAAGATTTAGGATAAGTTTTTAGATTTTTTCTTTTTCTTTCTTGCTCTTTACTTTTCTTTCCTTCTTTCTTTGTTTTTTTTTTTTTTTTTTTTTTGGATCATTGTTTTGGGATTGAGTTTTGCTACTGTGTTTCAACACTTAGGTTAAAGTTGTTGATGTTTACATAGTAAGACTTTTCTCATGTGACTTGGCTGCTGTTTTAAAGGAGAGCCTAACCGGATTCTGTCCCGGTTGCCCCTCTTCCAGGCCAGCTCTCTGCTGTGGCCAGTGAGTGCAGTGGAAGATGGCCCAAGTCCTTGGGCCCTGCACCCCATGGGAGACCAGGAGAAGCACCTGGCTCCTGCCATCGGATCGGCGTGGTGCACCGGCTGCAGCACACCATCCGTGGCGGCCATTGGAGGGTGAACCAATGGCAAAAGGAAGACCTTTCTCTCTGTCTCTCCCTCTCACTGTCTACTCTGCCTGTCCAAAAAAAAAAAAAAAAAAAGGAGAGCCTAGACATTTGTTAGGAATTCCTCTTTTGTAGCTTTAGTGTAGGTTTGGACATTTAAGATGTAGGAAATAGGAAACCTTAAGTATTTTTTCTCAGTTTCTTGTGGTTCTGTGATTTTGTGTATTTAATAACCAAAGGAACATTCCCCCATTAAATCAGAATAAGTAAAATTTTTCAGTCTGGGCAAAAGGCATTTTTTGGTTTTCTTTTTTTTTAAATCATCACCTTAAAATATGATTTAGGAGTTAACCATACTAATTACATTAGTCATTTTGAGTGATCATGGAAAATTATAAAAATTTTAGCACTTCAGTCCTTTTCCTGTGAATACAGTTTTACTTTTCAAAAAGTAGAATTTATTTTGGTAAATATAAATTACAGAGCTAAACTTGATTTTTGTTTTGTGTGAACATATCACATGGTAACTTTTGTAAAATGTTACTCTACATGAAGATTTCACTGGCAATCATTGGTATCTGTTACTACTGACTTGTTTTTATTTATGGAACTAAGCCTCTCATTGAATTCATGAAGATTTCATAGCAGACTTCTTGAATTGTTTAGGTAACTTTGCCTGAAGGGTTTAGATTCTGCTTTCTTTTCTTTTTTTTTTTTTTTTTTTGACAGACAGAGTGGACAGTGAGAGAGAGACAGAGAGAAAGGTCTTCCTTTTGCCATTGGTTCACCCTCCAATGGCCGCCGCGGTAGCACGCTGTGGCCGGCGCACCGTGCTGATCTGATGGCAGGAGCCAGGTGCTTCTCCTGGTCTCCCATGGGGTGCAGGGCCCAAGCACTTGGGCCATCCTCCACTGCACTCCCTGGCCACAGCAGAGAGCTGGCCTGGAAGAGGGGCAACCGGGACAGGATCGGTGCCCCGACCGGGACTAGAACCCTGTGTGCTGGTGCCGCAAGGCAGAGGATTAGCCTAGTGAGCCACGGCGCTGGCCATAGATTCTGCTTTCTAACCATGAAACTAATAGATATGGTGGCCAGAGTGTAATATATGGTAATACTTTGGCATTAGAGATATTTATCATGAGTATTTACTATTTAAAAATGTTATACATTTGCCTACTAGTTTTATAAATGATATTGCCTTCAGAATTTGTGTGAAGGTACAAAATTCAAATTATGTATCTGTTGTGCAATGGAAAGTCTTATGATTACTAGATAATGAGTTCTTGGTTACCTATATCCTGAAGATTGATGATTAGAGAAATTATGTTCTGTTGTTCTTTTAAAACAGACCCACACACAACAAAAACATGCTATTTGAGTAAACTCTTATGACTTAGAAGGCTGAGGGCTGTGGTGTGGATTATTCTTTTGGGTCTTCCACCAGCAGTGCCTCCTATTAAAATGTAACACTTAAGTCTCTCAATGTTAAAGAAACTGGATGTGTGTTTTTAAAATCTTTTTGTTAGAAGTAAGAAAGTAATATGCTTAGTTTCTTTTTCCTATGGTAACATTTTACAAAAGAGCTGCTAGGCAGATATTTTATTCTCAAATTGACCTCAAACTGGATATAAAAATATAAATCCTTTTTTAATTTCCTTATTTTTATTTTGATAATAGTATACGAACTCTGGCTGCTATTAGTTATTGCCCTTTACTTTCTGGGTAGAAGCTATTTGAAAAGTCCAGTTTCTGTCCCAGTGTAGTAGAATGTAGTTCCTCAGTTTTTTCTAATGTTTTATTATAATTTTACACTACCATTTGAATATATAAACCTCATTCTTCATTGGACAACTTGAAGGCTTTGATTTCTTTGCAAATTTAAATTTTAATATGCATATTATGTTTTCCCTCAATTTTGAGATGCACTGATCACTGTGCTTGAAAAAGACAAGACTGAAGATTGTACTATGAAATTTATTAATTTTCATAAATTATTTATCAAATGAGAGATTTTTAGGTTTTTGTATTCTACTTAGTTTAAAAAAAATAGGTGATAGAAAGAGAGGCTAGTAAGTTTGATGCTATTCTTGCCAAACAAACTCAGCCAAAATCTTTAAAGTATCAATGGGAAAAGGATGGCTAATCATTTTGCATCTAAATACATTTTCCAAAATGTTGGGAAGAAAGTTCTGAATTGAAATATTGAATGTATTGAATCTGTCAAGGTATACAGTGGTGCCTTTGTAAATGTTCATTATCTATCTTATTTAATCAGGTGATAAGTGGTGTAATGTTAGCAGAGCTTAAGAAGAGAACTCAATTATCACTTTTTGTGAACAAGTTGGAATTGTAATGTTACTGTGTAATTGGTTTGCTTTAAAATGAACAATAAATTTAATAAAATAAAACATTGTCTTGTTTTTATCTATTTATTGCATTTATCATTTATATTTTATAAAAAATTGCTGCCTAGTTTTTTGGGTATTAACTCTTATGAAGTAACATGATAGTTTTCCCATGTTAGTCTCAGTCTCTTTTGATCAATTGAGACTTGACTCTAACAACTAAGAAGGTTTTTTGTTGTTGTTGTTGTTGTTGTTTTGTTTTTTTAAAGTAAACCCCTTTACTGATTGCACCAAATAGTTTTACTCAGGAAACAAGTGGGGAGATTTTACTCAGGAAACAAGTGGGGAGATCTAAAATAAGTCTAGAAGTAAATCTAAAACAAATAGAATTTATGATACATTAAAGATTTCAAATTATTTAGTAGGTTTAACTAATATCTTTCACTGTGGTAAGTCTCTTTTAACGTCTAGTTCTGAAAAAGTTAATTAACTTTTTTTTTTTACTGGTTAGGTAAATCATTTGGGACAGATTAGTCTGGAGAGATATCCTGAAAACAGTTTTAATAAATGGAGTTTGTTAAAAGTAATCACTGTTCATTTAAAATAATTTCATAAAGAAACTTTAATCTTGAAAGAGTAAGGCAAATTTGTTCCCCCCCCCCATTTGTTTTTATACCAGGACCACAACTATCTCTGGCAGTTAGTTTTGGAATGCCATTCGACTCAGGTATTGACACTGGCTTGCAATCAAGTGGCTTAGGTTCTTCAAGCCTTGGAAGTACACTTTAACTTTTCTAATATTTCATTGAACTACTAGTACACTTGAATTGATACTAGGCTTTAAAAATATTTCTAAGAGGATCTGCCGCTATTTTGGAAAGTTAAGTTCCCATCTTGCAAAAATGATTCTCTAAGCATAGTCATTGCTTTCTCATATTAGATTTCAAACTTGAAAGGATCATTCCTTCTATGAATAGTAAATATAAAAAGTATTAAAAAATAAGTGGTAGGGATATTCTTCTTTTCAAAGCAATATACTGAAATATGAACTTGAGAATTAGTTTTAACAAGTGTAATTAAAAGTATAAAAAGTGTTAGTCTTAATATTAGTTTGGAATCCAAACTGTTCCATGGATAATCATATTTTTTTCTCTGAAAATAAGCATGTTAAATGGGGAAATGATTTTATTATAAATTAAACACCTTCTGTCCATGTCTAAGTATTTTTGGCCTATTTGCCTATATCTATACTTGTATCTATAAGTAATTAAGCTTATTTTAATAGCTTCAAAGTTAACTATAATTGGTAATGTAAGTCCTCTGCAGAAAACACCCTGCTAAATACAAATACATTCACAATCCTTTGGTATGGATAATTGAGAGTTGGTTATGTTTTGCCAAGCACCTTATAGCAGGATGAGTAAGACTTTCTTATTTATTTCTACTAAAAGAAGAAGGAAGCATATAAAGTATTTTGGTTATTTATTATAGAGTTTGCTCTTCACTAAGAGTTACAAGAATCATGGCAGACAGTATAACTCTCGCAATCTGTAATCCAGTTTGCCATGTATTCCTCAGTAACAGGCTATGACCAACAAACTCAGTAATTTTATATAAGCTGTTGTAAAGCAACATTCTAAAATGAATTTCACCTTTATTTCAAGAGCATCTTGGATACCAGTCATCAAGCACTGAGAATTATATTTATGAACTCTATGTGATGAAAAATACTTAGGGTTTTTTTCCAATTGTGAAAATCTGTTAAGAGGAAAGACATAACACCTCAAACCCAATATTTCATTGTTGCATTGGCTGGTAGTGTAGTGGGAATCTACTGTTATTGAATAATTTAAAAGAAATTGACCATATGTGGTTATGCAGTTTTTCAATGGTAAAGATTTTTGATTAGCCAAAAATGGTTTAGTAAAGAGCGGAATAAAATTACCTTTTGTATGTTTCTATTGTACCTTGCTGTACATGTCATGTTTATTAATTAACCTAGTGAATCTTTGTTTTGTAAAATGAAATACTCCTCAAGTAGATCTGTTTATAATTTTTTCAAAAATCATTCTTGAATGTTCAATAAAATTTCACATTTAGAAGAAGCACTGCTATTATCGTCTTATTTTTATATGGCCTTCTTTAAAAATTACTGAAGGGTCATAAACTTAGTTTAAATACTTATGTGTTACTTCAAAATTAATCTTGTTCTTACAGAAGTCTTATGCAACAGGACAAATAGATTTCCTTAATGAAGTCATGTTGTTCAACACTGTATTTATTATGCCTTTGATAAATTTGATCTTATTTGTAAGCATCCTTTAACCTGTGTTTTATGTACCATTGTATATTTCTCTATTACCCTTCCACTAGGATTTGGAACTAGCTCTGGTTTTGGATGCAGCACCACAGGGGCCTCAACATTTGGATTTGGAACAACAAATAAGCCCTCAGGAAGTCTTAGTGCAGGTTTGTGTTTTTCTGCCTGAATTTCAGGCAAATTTAAAGTTTCAAGTTATTTTATTTGAAAGTATAAGTGTTATTATTCCAGTAACTCAAAAAGATTCCTACTTCAGTTTATATTTCCTAGATGAAGCATGCAAACCTACATAATCATACAGTTTTTGTATCTTCTCTTAACTAGTAGAGATTCATTTTGAACCCAGTGATTAGCTTCACGGTTCAATGTTTTCTTCCTTATTGGAAAAATGAACCCATAATGATGAACATTTAACCAAGATTTTATCATTACTGATGAAGGAGAACCTTTTCTATTCCAAAGAGATACTCTTCAACTACAAGTTCCTCTGGCTTTAAGAATTCTACAACCTTACAAGTGATGGTTGAGTTCCTTGTTTATTTTTGAAATAGGCACTGTCTTTTGACTCCTCTAGGAGAAAATTCCAGATTCTGTCTCTGCTTGCATTTGTTCTATTTTTAGATAACAGCTTATTTTAATGTGCAATGTTTAAGGATAAGTAGCATGTCTGAAATGATGATGTAATAATTAAGATATGTTTAAATTTAGAGAATTAATATTAAATGAAAACCAACATCTCCAGCAGAGTAAGAAAACAGAATTCAGTGATACCAGGATTATAATCTAAATACTGCATAAGTAGGATTTGATCTTAGTTTTGCAAGGGCTTTTATGAATTCAAAACAGAAAGTGCTGCTCTTTGTGTCCTCTGTCCAGAGCCTTGTAAGCTGAGGCTTTCTTCGAGGACCTGGGGTTGCAGGACTGGGTCCAGGATGTCATGAGAGTGTCTTCTGGGTGTTGCTAAGATCTTTCCATAGGGCTGAGGAGGAAGGTGCCTTGATATGTTTAACAGCAAAGCTCCTGGTAACTTGAAGTTTGTTGCAGATTTATTGTACTAATGTATCTCTTCTGGCCTACATCACTAAACTTCTGTCTTTCAAGGTGCCACTTGATTGCTGGCTAAACTATTTGCCTATAAAATTCCATGTTAGAAATTCAGAAAGCTGAGTTACTTGCTGGTCTTACAAATTATGTATTCTTTCAGATAGAATTGTACCACTCAGCCCAGTTTTTGTATTTGTTTCTGTGATTTAACTTCTGATATGAATATTTTCTTCCCTAATCATAAGGCTTTGGCAGCTCAAGTACATCTGGGTTTACCTTCAGCAATCCTGGCATCACGGCATCAGCTGGTTTGACATTTGGGGCGTCCAATCCTGCCTCTGCAGGTTTTGGAACAGGAGGACAACTCCTTCAGTTGAAGAAACCTCCAGCTGGAAACAAAAGAGGAAAAAGATAAACATATGGGTTGAAATGTTGAGAGAATCCATAGCAGTGCTGTTAATTTGATGAGTCTATTTTTCTAGTGATGCGGTAATTAAACTGCATCCCAAGAGATTTATAAAGTTTTGATATTTTCCCTACTCTGGAATTTCAACTTTGTTCATGTTTGCCATACTTAGTATCTTTTTTCTTGTGAATTTAAGACTCAGTTGTATTTTTTTCATTATTTTGATTCTCAGTATTAGAAATGTTCTAATTACATCACTGATTGATAATAGAAGAAACAGTTAACCTATTTAACCTAGTGTTAATAGAAATGTTTTTTGTTGATAAGGCTTACAATATGTGAATATATGCACATTTGTTTCCTGTACAGGTGGTATGAACTCTAGGGCCTATATTAGAAACTGATTTTTGATAAAGGCCTTTTGAACTACACTGCAGGGCATCTTGTGAATATGCATGTAAATATATACAGAGTAATACACACAATTGTGTGTACACATAAAACATATTGAAAGATCTACAATTTTTGCCTCAGACTGTTCCCTCTTTAGGGGTATTCAATTTTTCACCTTTTAAAACCTTCAGATCCTCAGTTCTAGTAGAATAAAAAGTTAGAGGAACTAGATATTTGCAGCTATTTGTTTAAAGACTTAGAGAAGTGGTTATTTGACCTGCCCAACTTCATTGCCCCCACTCTTTCCCATTTTTCACTCCATCTTAATCTTAATATTTTAAGATTCATCAAACAGATTTATTGATTATCCTATATATCCTCAGATGGTTTCTGTGAAATATTTTTTCATAGTTGAGATGGACCTCCAGGAGCGCATTTGAACTCCAGACTGGTGTTCTGGGGGGCAAAGAGTGATTAAGCCAAATGGATTCTATGCAGGTGAAGGATGCACTATTACTTTAGTGAGAACATTTCTAGTTATTCCAACACAGAGTTCTTTGTTATAGGGATATTCATAGTGACACCAAATGGAGTGGCTTCTTAGCCTCTTAATGTCTTAAGTAAGTGCTTCATTTGGAATAGAGAAACTGTATATTTTAAGAAACAAAAATATTCTTTGTAGCACAACAATAAACTCTCCCCTCTTTTAGCAGTGAGCAGAGCTCCAGGAAATAATGCTTAGAAATGTCAGGCTGAATCTGTGTATTGTTTGTCTATACTGGTTAGTATTAGTGATGTTGAGTGGGTAGAACCCTTGGAAAGAACTGCCTTAGCCATGATTTCAGAAAGAAACCATTAGATAGACCTATTTATCTTTCAAGTACAATTTTCAGGTGCATGTGAACATGAGATTTCATTAAAAATAGTTTAATTTTTTATATAGAAGGGTTTGTACATAATATGCATCTATGAATATTTTCAGAGTCATTTTCACTAAATCATCTTTTTTAAAAATAGGTATTGCATATATAAATACACACACATGTATTTATAGTATAATGTTGGTTGGATTTTGTTATAAAAGTATTGTCAAGTCTCTTATTTATCTGCATAGGGTAATGAATGGTTGGCTTTTTTAATTGAAATTTTTGCACCTTGATGCATTAAAATTAGGAAAATTATTTGTCTCTGAGCACTAAACTTATTTTTACATATTTCTTTAATACTACAGTCCTCACATCCAGATTGTAGGGAAGGTTAGGAGAAAGGTGTAATTTTTGTTGTTTTGAATTACTGTCAGAATTACATAAACAGTTATGACAAACTTTTTTTTAGAAAACATTGTGTTGTGCCATAAAATCTGAATATTTGTATTTCTTGTCTTTTTCTTTATGTATCTTACATTTACTGTGTTGAACCACTGGAAATATATAAGATTAATTTGTGACAGGAGTTTACATGTGTTTTTATTGTGCCCATTTTCTTTACCTTGTCCAGAGTATTATTATAGAAGCAATAAAATTTATTGTGTCAGTTGAGTTGAATGTAGATGTCAGTGGTTATTCTTAATTTGTAACATTCTTAGTACTGCTCTTTTATTCTCTCTGGTTGTTCTTTAGTGTTTTGCCATTTAGTGTTTACCCATCTTGCTATTTTTCTAAACAAAAGACTAAACACAAAATAGTGACTTCTTTGTCACTTGCATTTGCTTTCTCAAAATTACAAAAACACTGCACATTTTTATAGAAAACTATTAACTAAAATGCAAATGTCTGTTTCAACTCATAGGCCCTAATCCCACTTCTATCCCTAGAGTGTCCACTCTATAAAAATTGTCTTTTTCAATATGTGTATCTGCATGTTCATTTCTTTCTGATTTTCTTTTGTATTATCTGTCTTTTGTCATTCACCTTTAGATACTCCCTTTCTTTTACCAAATGAATATTTTAAACCTATGGATTCTATAACTTCTTTTCTCCCCTTGAATGGTATGCCCTCAACATTTTTCCATGTCAGTCCTTATTGATTTCCTTTTCATATAATACTTTATAAATGGATTTACAGTGATCTGTTCCAGCGACTCCTCTGCTGATGAACAGTTAAGTTCTTCCCATTATTTTGATTTTGTGGAAGAGCTTGGAGTGAGTAGTCATGTATGTGACTTTTTGTGCTAAGATTCAGTGTTTAGAAGAATTGCTGGAAAGATATATAGATCATAGGTTTTGATATCAGATTGTCTTCCAAAAATGCTTTGTAAAGGTACATTCTTATCAGCATGTATGAATATCATTTTCTAGCATTCTCTATAGTCCTACTTATTAACATCCTAATAGTAAGTACTTGCAAGGATGAGCTTTTTAATGCATGTATAAACTGTTTGCACATTAATAATGTATTTGCATGTTACATACTTTCCATTTTTATACCAGGTTATTTTAGGGATTTTTTTTTCTTTTTTAATATACCTATCATTTTTAAAGAGGTTTATTTATTTATTTGATGAGGCAGAATTAGAGAGAGAGACAGATACTCTATCTATCCACTGCTTCATTCCCCAAATGGCAACAATTACTAGGGCTGGGCGAGGCAAAACCAGGAATCTGGAATTCCATCTGGTCTCCCCTGTGGTTAGCAGGGGACCTAGGACTTGGGCCATCTTCTGTTTTGTTAAGCACAGGAGCAGCTAATTGGATTGGAAGTAGAACAGCCAGCACTTGAACCCAGGCTCATAAGGGATGCTAGTGTTGCAAGCACCAGCTTAGCCTGCTGTGCTGCAATACCAGTCCTGGGTTCTTTCGTAATGCTGTATAGGAACTCTGTGCTGTATAGGAACTCTGTCAGTAATGAACATTACTGTTTGTTCAGGGAGATAAGTCTGGAGTCAGCCAGGCTTAGAACCCTGCCTTGGCCATATTTGACCTGGGGCAGTTTACTTACCTTTTAAAATCTTGGTATCATCATTCCCAAACAGGGTAAGATACATGGATAGGAACAGACATTTGACACGTTGGTTAAGATGCTACTTGGGATACCTGCATTCCCTTATTAGACTGAGTTTGAGGCCTGCCTCTGCTTCCAGTACAGCTTTCTACTAATGTGTATCCTGGGAGGCAGCAGGTGAAAGCTCCATTGAGTTCCAGGCTCCTGGCTTTGGCCTCACCCAATCCTGGCTGGTGCAGACGTTTGAGTAGTGAACCAACAAATAGAAGATGTTTCCTCTCATAATTTTTAAAATGTTACATGGGCAGTTGTATTGATAATACCATCCACTGTAAAGCACTTGGATAGCATGACCCTGAACACACTACAGCATCTGCTAGTCCTGTACCAGTGCTCCACTGCTTTAATCATTGTAGCCAGTTGCTTATTTTGGTACCTGGGAGGGAAGGAACTGTACATTATTTTGTTTGTTTTGTGTAAGGTGGTGGTTCTAGGACTCTTTCTCTCTCTCTTTTTTTTTTTAAGATTTATTTATTTGAGAGGCAGAGAGAAGGAGAGACAGAGAAAGGTCTTCCACTGGTTCACTCCCAAAATGGCTGCACTGACTGGAGCTGGGCCAATCAGAAGCCAGGATCCAAGAGCTTCTTCCAGGTCTCCCATATGGACGCGGGGGCCCAAACACATGGGCCATCTGCTGCTGTTTTCCCAGGCCATTAGCAGAGAGCTGAATCAGAAGTGGAGCACCTGGGACTCAAAACTGGTTCCCATATGGGATTCTGGTGTTGCAGGTGAAGGCTTAACCTACTACATCACAGGGCCAGCTCCAGGACTCTTACTCTTTAAGGTGAATTTTAGTACCTATTTTATGAAGTTTGATTTGCTTTAAAAAAAAAAAAAAAGAAAAAAACTTGTGGGAACCTTGATTGCATTTTCTTACAAAACAGTGTGATCTGTAGAAAGCTGACATTTTAAAAAATAACTTACTTTTCATTTACTGGAAAGGTTGAAAGAGATCTTCATCTACTGGTTCACTTCCCAAATTCCCACAACAGCCAGGCCTCATCCAAATTAAAGCTAGGGGCCAGGAACTCTGTCTGGTTCTTAATCCCTTGAGCCATCATCTCTTTCCTTCCCAGACTCATTAGTAGGAATCTGGATATGAAGTAGAGTAGCCAGGACTCGAACCAGCACCCTGATGTGGGATGCGGGCTCTGCCAGAACATCCACCTTGAGAATTGACATTTTAAAAACGTATAGCATGGTACATGTTAGGTCTTTTATTCTCAAGGTTTTGTGGCTTTTATTTGATTTTTTTTTTCCTAGCAGCATCTTGGTTTTATTTCTGAGTGTGGATCTTTATCCTGCAGTAGATAGATGTTCATTTGCATTATTACAAATGCCAATTAATTGTCCTTTTGTGATAATAGAGTAAGTACAAGTTAATCTCCTAATCCCGAATGTCTTTTGCAAGAAGAGAACTTGAATGGTACCTTTGTAAATACTGATATGGCATGCGTGTTCTTTGAAATACTTGGGTTTGAGTGGTCTGTCAAGATATATGCTTCAGGGGCTGGTGCTGTGGCGTAGTGGGTAAAGCCACCGCCTGCAGTACCAGCATCCTGTGTGGACTCTGGTTCGAGTCCCGGCTGCTCCATTTCTGATCCAGCTCTCTGCTATGGCCTGGGAAAGCAATAGAAGAGGCCCAAGTCCTTGGGCCCCTGCACCACGTGGGAGACCTGGAAGAAGCTCCTGGCTCCTGGCTTCAGATCAGTGCAGCTCTGGCCATTGCAGTCAATTGGGGAGTGAACCAGTGGATGGAAGACCTCTCTTTCTCTCTCTCTCTGCCTCTCTTTCTCTGTCTGTGTAACTCTGACTTTCAAATAAACAAATAAATCTTAAAAAAAAAAATTCTGCTTCGGCATTCCTGTTCCTCTGTTGGCACCTCAGTCTCTTACTGTGAATAAACTTGGTTTCACTGCACTCTGGGAAGCACACACCAAGACAGGACTCTTGGGTGACAAGTCCCTGAGGCTCACCAACACTGACCAGTGTTTGGAAAATCAGGTGAACAACCTATTTTAAATCTAATTGACAATTCTATTTGCCCATCTCAACATATCCATTTATTGAGTGCGTCATCAATTCAGGATACCATATTTGGTACTTTATGTACTTGATCATATTTAATCTAAATATGTAAAAAACAGAAGTCCCTAATTCATGGATGGAATAACCGAGGCTTAGGTTAAACAGCTACTCAAGGTCATTTAGTTGGTGAATCACAGAACTGAGTTTGAACCCACATCTGCCAATGTGCAGTTAGACTGCCTACCTGTGATACAGGAATAGCACATTTTCATGTGCCTACAAAGGCTCTGAGGGCAGTGTGGTTGCAGTTTTTATGGGGGAGTAAATATACAATAGGCCACAGAGCAGGGCAAGGGAAGGTGAGTACCAAGAGCTATGGACATCACAGGAGGGAAAGTAATGTTGACAGCGTAAAGGACTTCATGAAGAAGTAAGAGCCAGTTGGTGCAACTTGTCTTTGACCTTCTACTGTTGACAACCACTCATTTCAGCAAGTAGGGGTGGGGAGTGTCCATCCCTGTGCTGGAAAGAATAAGGCGGGAACCTTAGGAACTGTTTAACAAAGAACCCTTCCTAGGAAGGTTTGCCTAAATTCTGTAACCCAGGAGTACCGTGTGCTCAGGCTCAGTGAGACTAGATATTTTTCTTGCCAGTACACAGAGAGGAAACTGAGCAATCCCTTAAAGAGCCCGAGACAACAGTGGAACAAAGGCAAGAAGCTTCAGGTGCTGAGAAACAGCAGAGAGGAAAGAACAAGGGTTATAGGAAAAATTGGTTGGGGTCCAGAATGGTTTTTGCCTTTTCCCACTCATTCATTCTAATGCATTTTTCCTCTTCTACCTAAGTTATTTGTCAATTAACAACCAAAAGCCTGTCAGACTCACAGTGGTTTTACTTAGAAATACTTGTCATTCCAATTCCCCTTTGCAGCCCATTAGCAAGTCAGTTGAGTTCAGCAAATGTTCCTTAATCATTTGCTGTATGCAAGCCACCTCTAGACACTTAGGAGAATATAAATATGGGCGGGCAGGATGTTGTCTGCACTTGATAATGTTAACTAGCACTTAGTGCTAACTGAGAGCCAGGCCTTACTCTTTTTTTAAAAAATTGTATCCTTTATAAACATGGCTACATCCTTTCACAAAACCAGACTTTTATAAATTCATGAATTTAATAAACATGAGATCTGTCAAAATTTTACTTAGAAATAACATCGTATCCTATGCTATAATTAAAACTGTGCAAGTAGAATTAGATATACACGGGCAAAAATTGATAGATACTATGGAACTACAGATCAGTTGTTGTGGAGTCTTTTTCATTTATAAAACTTTCATTATTTCCATTTTTTTTTCTTTTTTTTTCTTTAATGAATACATTTTTACATAGATACAACTTTAGGCATATAGTCATTCTTTCCCCCATGCCCCCCACCCCCAGCTCCCATCCTCCTCCCACTCCCTCTCATCTCTTTCTTTATTATGGATCATTTTCAGTATGACTTTATATACAGAGGACCAATTCTATGTTAATCATAGATTTCAACAATTTGCCCCCATGCCCACACACAACATAAAGAGTACAGTGTGGGGAGAGAATTTGCAATCGATTCTCATATTACTATTCAATAGAAACAGAGGTTCTACCTGGAGAGCAAGTGAACAGTGACTACTGTTGTCAGGACTTACTCTTAAGAACTTTCCTGTGAACTCATTTAACTCTCAGTTGTGGGAGGTGGTTACTTTTTTATTCATTTTTTACAGACAGAAAATAGGCACACAGATGTTAAGGAACATAATAGTCCCTCACATAGTTAGTGGATGGATGCAGATTCAAGCAAGGCCATCTAAATAGAGGCCAGTCTTTTAACTCTTCCCAAATGCAGATTAGAAGGTGAGAGTTCTTGTTGACTGATGTGGTGAACATACAAAGGAAATTCTTTAATGTACAAGGAAAGATTAACTTGACTTAGAAAAATTTAAAAATAGGTAGTTGTAATAAATATGAACATAACTTTTTATGAAGAGCCACTTATTTAATTTTTAAAACATCTTAAGTGTTAAGCCTAGACTTCTAATAGTGTTGATCATCTATTCTCAGAGTTATGTCCTTGTCTGAATGACCATGTGTATTTGCATTCTAGTTCACAGGAAGAAGGAAAAGGTGAGAACACCTTTCCTTTTAAGAATAACATCTAGAAGTTGCATACTTCATTTCTGCTTACATCATGTTGGCCAGAACCAAGTCCTAAACTTCAAGTAGGGCTGGGAAATGCCTTTTTGACAGATATTATGTACTCTTCTAAAACTTATAATGCAAAGAAGGAGAGAGTTTACCGGGAGAACAGCTAAGCAGACTGGCCCAGTAGCCTGGATCTTGGCTGGTCTTCAGAGCACCTCTTGGAACATCTAAGCCTTTGATTACTAGCAGCCACCAGTCTCAGTGTCCTGCCTTCCTCACACTTTCACCTCCTTTTTGGCTTCCAAGAATTTACCTTATTTTTTTTTGCTAACACAAATATGCATTTAAAAAGTGTTTTTGCAAATTGTATTCATCATCTTCAGGTGTTTTATAGCAGGGCTGTGCTCTAATCCAAACATAGCTTTAAACAGAAGGCCTTAATTACAGTTCTATAATGGGGCTACAATGGGTGTATTTATAGTGCATTAATATGAAGAGAATGACTCAGGTCATTGTTTACCTCTGTATTAGCTGAACAAAGACTCAATCTCAAAAATAATATTCTTTTCAATAACTCAGCCAAAACTAATAATGCATCTGGCATCTATTCCTCTGGTCTCAGGAGTTCCTTTTGCTCCTATATCCTGTGTTTTATTTTCAGTTGGTTTAGAATTAGTGACTCCCTATTTTAAAATCCTGTGCCCACTGATAATTGCACACATACTGAGCGGATACCAATAGTGAGCCAGCCAGGGGTGTTTGGGCACTCATTTTGCCTTAGCTGGATGGTGGTGAAGTCTGCGCTGTCTAACATAGGCAGTGACTGTGTTGGACCTCTCAGTTGTAGAGATGCCCACTTGCTCGAGAGGACGCCCAAAAATCCAGACTCCAGACCAGTTGATGCAAAAAGCATGAGGTATTTATTGTACGTTTGCGCAAACAGGCCCCCACCTAAGGCGGTGAGGAGCCCTGAGCGGCAGTCTCACACAGGTTATATAGTCAACAAATTAGCATATGGGATTGGCCGGTTCGGAGGGACAATTAGCATACCGGAGAGTGCTGAGGAGAGTGCTAAGGGAACCAGCTGAGGAGAATGCTGAGGAGAGTGCTGAGGGAACCAGCTGAAGAGAATACTGAGGAGAGTGCTGAGGGAACCAGCTGAGGAGAATGCTGAGGAGAGTACTGAGACTCTCCGAAGGGGAGTGGCAGCTCTGCTCTGGGCACGCCTAGAGGTTCTCTAAAGGGGACAGACTTTTCCTTCCCAGAGAACGTGCCCGCTGGACCCTGGGGAACATCTAACCTCTTAAGAAGCCCCTGGTATCTGCCCAGGCCTAGTTTCCTGTCCCTCTCCCCCATAAGGGTCCTTCAACTGGGCATATAAAATATGGCAACATTTGTGGATGTTTGGAACAACATGGTGTGTGAGACTACATGAAATCTAAGTAAGGTAGTTTCAAGGAAAATTAGCATTCAAAATGAGAATTGTCTATATATAACATTTACTCTGGATTTCAAAGATTTAGTGTGCAAGAAAAAATGCAAAACAATTCATTATTATTTTTATGTTTGTCATGTTGGAATGATAATATATTTGTAAAATAAAATGAAATTAATTTCACTAGTTTCTTTTACTTGTTTTAATGTAATTAGTATAAAACTTGAAATTTTATATGTGGCTCTCTGACGGAACGGCTTTTCACAGTGCTGTCCATGGACCTGAAACCATTTATAGCTTATCTAAATAAATTGAGGTTTTTTTTTAAAAGATTTATTTTATGTATTTTAAAGACAGAGTTAGAAAGAGAGGTAGAGACAGAGAGAGGGGTCTTCCATCTTCTGGTCCACTCCCTAAATGGCCACAATGGCCAGAGCTGGACCTACCCAAAGCCAGGAGCCAGGCACTTCTTCCTGGTCTCCCACGTGGGTGCAGGGGCCCAAGGATTTGGGCCATCTTTTACTGTTTCCCAGGCCAAAGCAGAGAGCTGGATCGGAAGAGGAGCAGCCGGGACTAGTAACAGTGCCCATATGGGATGCCGGCATATAAAACCAGGGCTTTAACCCACAGCACTGGCCCCATAAATTGCAGATATTTTATTTGCTTCTTATAAAGAAAAATCTCATGTCATCTGTTGAGACAGCCTCTTATCTGGTATTTCAGATTTCATTGTCTCTACCTGATGCATCATCAGAGTTCTTGTAGTTATCTTTTCAAAATACAAATAGGATTATATCGAGTCCATACTTATTGGAGTTCTTTGTTCCAAACTCTTTAGCATGATATAGAAGGCAACTCACAGTCCAGTTTCTAGTATTCCTATCCACCCCTTCTGATATTTTCACACTCCAAGGCCATCTGGAATACTACCCCCATTCATACCACATTGCATTCCATACCACATTACCATTACATTACCACATACCACATACCATTACATTCTCATACCACAGATTTTTTTCCTTTTGTCTGAGACCTTTTTGAAAAATATTTTTATTTATTTTATTCAGAAGGCAGAGTTACACAGAGTTATACAATTGTGAATTGTAACAGAGTTACACAATTGTTTATTGTGGAGAATTCATAAATGGAGTAGGAAAAATTAATAAAAAATAAAATTGACCAAATATACTTAATTAAACATTTGTTTGTTTTAATTATACAATTCACTTTAAAATAGATTTGTTGAGATATAATTTACATACTGCGCAATTCGCTCATTTGAAGTATACAATGGTTTTAAGTATCTTCATAAAGTTTTATATACAGTCTCATCACAGTTTAGGTTTAAAATTTTTTATCACCCCCAAGAAAATTGTATTCATTGGCACTCACTCCCTGTTCCCTATCACTACCACTCTAAGTCATAGGTAACCATTAATCTGCCCTTTCTCTATAGATTTTCCCACTATGGGTATTTCATGTGAATGTGCGTGCCTTCTTTTACTTAGCATAATGAGCTCAAGGGTCATCTATATTGCAGCATGTAACAGTACTTTATTTTATTAATTTATCCATTCACCAGCTCATGGACATTTACATTGCTCCCATTTTTTGGCTTTTATAAGTAATATTGCTGTGTGCAGATTTTTGTATGTTCAAATTATTTCAGTTATCTTGGGGTATATACTCAGGAATAGAATTGCTGCATCAGATGACAACACTATATTTAACATTTTGAGGAACTGTCAATGGTCCCTGAAGTGGATTCTTCTTCTTACATTCTTGCCAGTCATATAAGAATGTTCGAACTCCTCCATGTCTTGATTTTGGATCTATTTTATTATAGCCATCTTAGAAGGTACAAAGTAGTATCTCGTGGTTTGCATTTCCCTAATGACTAAGAATTGTAAACATTCTTTTACTATCCTATGTTTTTTGCCCATTTGAAATTGGAGTTGATGGAAATTGTTTATATGAAATGTAGGGTAATGATAGAGAAGGTTCAGTGATGATTTCAAGGACATTTGTCTAATTGTTGAGAAAAAATGGAGTTGGGATTAATTGAAAAGGGTTAAACTGATGGAGGAATCAGTGGAGAGAAGCCTGCAGAATCATGAGTGTGATCAGACGCGTGAAGTTTAAGGTATCTTTAGACATACAAGTAGGCATGTTGAGTACTGCATTTCAGAAAAAGGTAATGATAAAAATTTGGGAATCTCATTAGGCAAGATGATCAACAAAGGAGTGACTTAGCAAAGTTCTGGGACTTTCCATCATGGAAAAATCAGGGCCATGAGGAGACCTAAACCATCCAAGGAGAGAGAAATAGAATGGAGTTAACTGTTAAGGAGGAGAGAACTTCTTACTGTTCACCTTGAGAAGTGCAGCTGGCTGCAGTGCTGAGATGGGAGACCAGGCTACAGAGCAGTATCAGGAGAGGGGGAGACTCTCAGCCTGTTCCCTTCAGTAGTCCATCTCTCCTGCTTATTACAAATATAAATTCTGGACAAAACACAAAAACAACTAATTGAGGATTTTTAAAATTGTCTTTAACAGGCATATTGTGGAAGACAGTCAAAATTTACAGAACTCCACAGGGGCTATTTCCCACATTTTTGGGGGGGGATGATTTTTCCTTGCTTTTACACTTTTTTCCCTCAATGTTTTTCCCCAAGGCCAATCCCCAATACCTGACTGGTACAACTCAGTTGACTAAAAGTCCAACAGGGGTCTGGCATAGCAGGTAAAGCTGCTGTCTGCAGTGCCGGCACCCTATATGAGCACCAGTTCAAGTCCCAGCTGCTCCACTTCTGATCTAGCTCTCTGCTAATAGCCTAGGAAAGCAGTGGATGATGGCCCAAGTGGTTGGGCCCCTGCACCCACATGGGAGACCAGGAGGAAGCTCCTGGCTCCTGGCTTTGATCTGGCCCAACCCTGACTGCTGCGGCCATTTGGAGAATAAAGTACCTGACCATGTATGTGCAGAGCAGATGCAAATCAAGGCAGCAAATGCTTGGAAAACTGTACTGAGACTCAAAGTCCTGAAGGCAAAACAGTGGGTTAATGCCCTGGCCTGAAGCGCTGGCATCCCATATGGGTGCCGCTTCTAGTCCCAGCTGGTCCTCTTCCCATCCAGCTCTCTGCTGTGGCCTAGGAAAGCAGTAGAAGATGGCCCAGGTCCTTGGACCCCTGCACCCATGTGGGAGACCCGAAAGGAGGTTCCTGGCTTTGGATTGGCACAGCTCCAGCTGTTGCGGCCATCTGGGGAGTGAACCAGTGGAGGGAAGACCCCTCTCTCTCTGCCTCTCCTCCTCTCTATGTGTAATTCTGACTTTCAAATAAATAAATAAATCTTTAAAAAATAAAAACAAATAACTAAATTTAACCAGAGTGATTATATACTAAAACAAAATCACCGATAAATGAACAGCAGGAGGAGCCAAGATGGTGGAATAGTGAGGGCGCACACCGATAGTCTGGGAAAAGATAGTTTAATAAAAGTGGAGTTACTGTAGCCTCAGGAAAAGGCTCAGGGAAAAATTGCAGAGGAAACTCTCCCGGATCTAGTGGATGTGACACGGAGGACCTACGGGGAGAACGAGGTCGCCCACCGCGTGGAAGCCCAGCCCCGCCGAGCCACCACTTGTTGGGAGCCGCCGCTCATTGGGAGCCACTGCTCGTTGGGCACTGCTGCACCAGCCGTCGCCACCCTTCCCCTAGCCCACCCTGGGACAGACACTGAGACACACACGACCGAGTGGGGGAGGAAATAGAAAATGGAACAGAATGAGTAGCACCTATGGAAAGAGTGTGCGATTCAGGGGGACTAATTGAGGGACTAAACAATCCAGGATCCCCTCCTCCCCCAAATCGGAGCTGCAGCAGGCGGGAAGCAGCCATCTTGTTTGTTTACATTCAGGCTTAAAGGAGAGCTGCTTCCCCACCACACTAACCTTCGGGGGCGGAGCCCAAAGGTGGAATGGAGCATCACCAGGGGCGGGCAGGCAGTGAGGGAGGGCAGCTCAAAGCCTTGATGCCAGTCTACTCAAGTTACCAGAAAAAAAAATCTGAGTAGCGCCCGCGGGAAGAGAGCAGGATCCAAGGGGTGAACTGAGGGATCAAAAATGCCAGGATCCTTAGGAAGGGCCCAACCCACAATCAGAGCTGCAGCAGGCAGAGTGCAGCCATCCTGTTTGTTTACATTCAGCCTTAAAGGAGGCTGGCCTCTGCTCCAAAGGGGAAAGCAGCAGGGGCGGAGTCTAAAGGTGGTCTGGAGCTACTTGACACTCCTCCCGCCGGAGGTGCAGTGAGAGAGAGTGGCTGACCAATGAACCCCAGGCACAGACACGTAAGGGCGAACATAGGAACAAGGAAACCGGCCCCTAAGGGGCTAAGATTGGCACCTCAAAGCCCTGACACCAACTCACGCAAGCTACAAAATTAATTAATTAATTAATTAATTTAATTAAATTAAAAAACAAATAAACAAACTCTAGAAGGCAGAGCAGCCTGCTTACATTGAATATTGGTACAGACTCACAGCAGTCTATAGCAAAGGGAAATCAACCTGAAAAACCACCCAGACAGAATGCCAAAAAACAAAACAAAAACCCACAATAAGAATATAGAAGAACATATAAACTCGCCAATGGAGCAGACTAAACCAACCATAACAGAGGCTGAAGAAGAAGAATTTGAAACCATGCCAGAAAAAGAATTCAGAAAATTAATAATCAGATTACTTAGAAATAATGAGAAACAATGTTGAGAGCTGAATGAAAAACAAGCCCAAGGATTAGAGATCCTAAAGAGAAGCCAGAATGAAATACTAGAAATGAAAAACTCAATTGACCATATAAAAAATACCACGGAATCCCTTGGAAATCGAACAGATGAAATAGAAGACTGAATATCAGAATTTGAAGACAAACTTCCAGAAATAATACAGTCAGTTCAAACACAGGAAGAAGAAATTTAAAAAATTAAAAAATATGGTCGGAGACCTACAAGATTCAATCAAACGGTGTAATGTTCAGATAATAGGAGTCCCTGAAGGGGCAGAAAGAGAGAATGGATTGGGAGATGTTTTCAATGAAATAATATCAGAAAACTTCAAACAAAGGCAGCTGGATAACAACACCCAAATTCAGCAGATAACCAGGACTCCGTATAGGGTAGACCAGAAGAGAAATTCACCGCGACACATTGTGGCAACACTCAACTCAGTGACACACAAAGAACAAATCCTAAAATGTGCCAGAGAAAAACAACAAATCACATTCAGGGGTAAGTTAATTAGACTCACCCCAGACTTCTCATTGCAAATGCTACAGGCAAGGAGACAATGGCATGATATATTTCAAGTTTTAAAAGACAAACAATGCCAACCTAGAATATACCTAGAATATACCCTGCAAAGCTATCATTTATGAATGAAGGGGAAATAAAGATTTTCCAAGACAGAAACTGAAAGAATTTGTATCCATGCATCCAACCCTACAACACTTGCTCAAAGACGTGCTGCACACAGAAATACAAAAACAAGAACTTCACTACAAAAAAAAGCGAATGTAGAGTAACATACAAAATTCAAAATACATAAACAGCTCATTTCAGGAAACATGAATGGGAAAAGACAGTACTTAACAGTAGTCACACTGAATGTGAATGGTCTTAACTCTACAACCAAGAGACATAGACTAGCTGATTGGATCAAAAAAGAGAATCCATCTATATGCTGCCTTCAGGAGACACACCTTATCAGCAAAGATGCACGCAGACTGAAAGTGAAAGGATGGAAAAGATACTCCAAGCTAGCTGAAATAAAAAAAGAGCTGGTGTGGCCATCCTAATATCAGACAAAATAGACTTTAACATAAAAACTATTAAAAGAGACAGAAAAGGGCACTATATAATGATTAAAGGATCTATCCAACATGAAGACATTACTATTATAAATGTATACGCACCTAATTACAGGGCACCTGGCTACTTGAAAGAATTACTAAAGGACTTAGAGGGAGATATAAATTCAAATACAATAGTAACAGAAGACCTCAACACCCCACTCTCACCAATGGACAGATCAACCAGACAGAAATTCAACAAGGAAACAACAGAGCTAATTGACGCTATAGACCAAATAGACCTAATAGATATCTTCAGAACCTTCCACCCCACTGCCACAGAGTTCATGTATTTCTCCTCAGTACATGGAACATTCTCTAGGATTGACCATATGCTAGGCCATAAAGGGAGCCTCAACAAATTAAAAAAAATTGAAACTATACCATGCAGCTTCTCAGACCATAGCACAGTGAAACTCGAAATCAACAACCCAAGAATCGCTACACCATATGCAAATATGTGGAGAATGGACAACATGATCCTAAATGAACAGTGGGTCATTGAAGAAATTAAAAGAGAAATCAAAAGATTTCTAGAAACAAATGAAAATGATAACACAACCTATCAAAACCTGTGGGACACAGCAAAAGCAATACTAAGAGGAAAGTTTATAGCAATTGGTGCCTACATCAAGAAGCTGGAAAGGAACCAAACAAATGAACTCTCCATGCACCTCAAGGATTTAGAAAAACAGCAGCAAATCAAGCCCAAATCCAGAAGGAGGAAAGAAGTACTAAAGATCAGAGAAGAAATAAACAGAATTGAAACCAAAAAAATACAAAAGATCAACAAAACCAGGAGCTTGTTCTTTGAAAAAATAAACAAAATCGACACACCATTGGCCCAACTAATCAAAAAATGGAGAGAGAAGACCCAAATCTGTAAAATCAAAGATAGTAATGGAAATGTAACAACAGAAATAAAAAGAATCATTAGAAACCACTACAAAGAGATGTATGCTAACAAATTGGGGAGCCTGGAAGAAATGGATAGATTCCTGGACACATACAACCTTCCTAAACTGAGCCATGAAGATATAGAAAATCTAAACAGGGCTGGTGCCGTGGCTTAACAGGCTAATCCTCCGCCTTGAGGCGCTGGCACACCAGATTCTAGTCCCGGTCAGGGCACCGGATTCTATCCCAGTTGCCCCTCTTCCAGGCCAGCTCTCTGCTATGGCCCGGGAAGGCAGTGGAGGATGGCCCAAGTCTTTGGGCCCTGCACCCGCATGGGAGACAGGAGAAGCACCTGGCTCCTGGCTTTGGATCTGTGGGATGCGCCGGCCGCAGCGGCCATTGGAGGGTGAACCAACGGCAAAAAGGAAGACTTTTCTCTCTGTCTCTCTCTCTCACTATCCACTCTGCCTGTCAAAAAAAAAAAAAAAAGAAAAGAAAAAGAAAATCTAAACAGACCCATAACCATGGAAGAAATTGAATCAGTAATAAATGCACTACCGAAAAAGAAGAGCCCAGGACTGGATGGCTTCACTGCCGAATTTTACCAGACATTTAGAGAACAACTAACCCCAGTTCTTCTCAAATTATTCAAAATGATTGAAAGGGAGGGAACCCTCCCAAATTCTTTCTACGAAGCCAATATCACCTTAATTCCTAAGCCCAGAAAAGACACAACAGAAAAAGAAAATTACAGGCCTATCTCCCTGATGAACATTGATGCAAAAATACTCAACAAAATTCTGGCATACCGAATCCAACTGCACATCAGAAAGATCATTCACCCAGACCAAGTGGAATTTATCCCTGCTATGCAGGGATGGTTCAATATTCAAAAGTCAATCAATGTAATACATCACATTAATAAATTGAGAAACAAAAAATCATATGATTATCTCAATAGATGCAGAGAAAGCATTAGACAAAATACAACACCCTTTCATGATGAAAACCCTAAGCAAATTGGGGTTAGAAGGAACATTCCTCAACACAATTAAGGCAGTCTATGATAAAACAATGGCCAGCATCATATTGAATGGGGAAAAGTTGGAGGCATTTCCATTGAAAACT
Organism: Lepus europaeus; assembly: GCF_033115175.1. Classification (NCBI taxonomy): domain Eukaryota; kingdom Metazoa; phylum Chordata; class Mammalia; order Lagomorpha; family Leporidae; genus Lepus; species Lepus europaeus. The sequence continues at coordinate 167,601 of NW_026909276.1, forward strand.
GGCACCAGACAGGGATGCTCCCTCTCACCATTGCTATTCAATATAGTCCTAGAAGTGTTAGCCAGGGACATCAGGCAAGAAAAAGAAATTGAAGGGATACAAATGGGAAAGGAGGAAGTTAAAATATCCCTATTTGCAGATGACATGATACTATATATAGGGGACCCGATAAACTCCTATAAGAGACTATTGGAACTCATAGAAGAGTTTCGTAAAGTAGCAGGATACAAAGTCAACGCTCAGAAATCAACAGCCTTCATGTACACAGATAATGCCAGGGCCAAGGAAGAACTTCTAAGATCAATCCCATAAACAATATCCCAAAAACAATAAAATACCTTGGAATAAATTTAACCAAGGATGTCAAAGACCTCTATGATGAAAATTACAAAACACTAAAGAAAGAAATAGAAGATGACACAAAAAAATGGAAAAACCTGCCATGCTCATGGATTGGAAGAATCAATATCATCAAAATGTCCATTCTCCCAAAAGCAATTTACAAGTTCAACACAATACCAATCAAAATACCAAAGTCATTCTTCAAAGACCTAGAAAAAATGATGCTGAAATTCATATGGAGAAACAGGAGACCGAGAATAGCTAAAGCAATTCTTTACAATAAAAACAAGGCTGGAGGCATCACAATTCCAGACTTCAAGACATACTACAGGGCAGTTATAATCAAAACAGCCTGGTACTGGTACAAAAACAGATGGATAGACCAATGGAACAGAATAGAAACACCAGAGATCAATCCAAACATCTATAACCAACTCATATTCGACAAAGGACCTAAAACCAACCCCTGGAACAAGGACAGCCTTTTCAACAAATGGTGCTGGGAAAACTGGATGTCCACATGTTGAATTATGAAGCAAGACCCCTACCTTACACCTTATACAAAAATCCACTCAACATGGACCAAAGAACTAGAGATGCGCCGCGACACCATGAAACTAATCGAGAGCATAGGGGAAACCCTTCAAGATATTGGAACAGGCAAAGAAGAATTCCTGGAGAAGACCCAAGAGGCATGGGTAATCAGAGATAAAATAAACAAATAGGATTACCTCAAATTGAAGAGTTTCTTTACAGCAAAGGAAACAGTCAAGAAAGTGAAGAGGCAACTGACAGAATGGGAGACGTTATTCGCAAACTACACAACAGATAAAGGATTAACAACTAGAATCCTATAAAATGATCAAAAAACACCGCAGAATCAAAACAAACAACCCAATAAAAAATGGGCCAAGGACCTTAACAGACATTTTTCAAAAGAGGAAATCCAAATGGCCAACAGGCACTTGAAAAAATGCTCAGGATCCCTAGCCATCAGGGAAATGCAGATCAAAACCACAATGAGGTTTCACCTCACCCCGGTTAGATTGGCTTACATACAGAAATCAACCAACAACAGATGCTGGCAAGGATGCAGGGGAAAAGGGACACTAATCCACTATTGGTGGGAATGCAAACTGGTGAAGCCACTATGGAAGACAGTTTGGAGAGTCCTCAGAAACCTGAATATAGCACTACCACAGGACCCAGCCATCCCACTCCTTGGAATTTATCCAAATGGAGTTAAAGGGGAGAAAAAAAGAGCCATTTGCACCTTGATATTTGTTGCAGCTCAAATCACAGCTAAGACATGGAATCAACCTAAATGTCCATCAACGGATGACTGGATAAAGAAACCATGGGATATGTACTCTATGGAACACTATACAGCAGTAAAAAACAATGAAATCCTGGCATTTACAACAAAATGGAGGAAGCTGGAAAACATCATGCTGAGTGAAATAAGCCAGTCCAAAAGGGGCAAATATCATATGTTCTCCCTGATCGATGGCAACTAAACGAGCATCTAAAATGATACCCATTGAAGTGAAATGGACACTATGAGAGACAATGACAGGACCAGCCCTTGTCTAGACTGTTGAGGAACAACTGACTATTTTATTCCTTTTAGTATTCTTGTTGTTGGTGGTGGTGTTGTTGTTGCTCTGTTTGTTCTACATAAGACCACTGGTTGAACTCTGTAATCAATGCACAATCATTCTTAGGTGTTTAAAATTAACAGAAAAGTGATCTCTGTTAAACATAGGAGTGAGAATAAGAGAGGGAGGAGATATATAGGTTGGCACATGCTCACTCAGACTTACCTCCAATGGTGGAGCTAGAAATGTGCCAGGGGATTTCAACTCAATCATACCAAGGAGGCAGGTACCAATGCCAGCGCACTTGGTAAAGTGATAAGTATAAATACACAACTGATAAAAAAGATAGGGTATGTGTTGAAGAGATTTCACAAATAAGACCAGTGAAGGATAGAATTAAAAGGGAGAGTATGATCCTGCGGGAGAAGCAGGACACACAGCAGACACAGAATGGCAAATGCCCAAAACAGCACTCCTGCCTCAGAATCAACCCTTGGGACATTCAGATCTGGCTAAAAGGTCCATGAGAGTCTCACAGGCATGGAAAGCCATGACATGGTGGCAAAAAACAATCTAAATGAAAGACCCTGGTTAACAAGACCCAATCAGAAGGAACAGGCCATCAAGGAGAGAGGCGCCTTTCTCTGAAGGAAGGAAGGAACCTCCACTGTGATACGGCCTTGACTAAACAAGTTCAGAGTCAGTGAACTCAAGGGGCTTCCATAGCCTAGACAGCTCATAGCAAGAGTCTCGGGTGATTGCTGACGTCATAAATAAGAGTGCCAATTGTTAAATCAACAATGGGAGTCATTGGGTACATGCTCCCCATGTAGGATCTCTGTCCTTAATGTGTTTTACTATGAAACTTAAAAACACTTCTAGTTGAACAATACCCTGTACCTTGTGCAGTTTTGTGAATGCAGCCTGTTGAAATCCTTGCTTAGTATATACTAAGTTGATCTTCACTATTGAAGGTAATTGAAAATGAAACTTGATAAAGTACGGGATGGGAGAGGGAGAGGGAGAGGGGAGGGCCACGGGAGGGAGGGAGGTGGGGGGGAGCCACAAAAATACAAAAGTTGCACTTTGTAAATTCACATTTATGAAATAAAAAATAAAAAAAAATTAAAAAAATAAAAAATAAAAAAACACAAAATGAAAAATACTGTTGGAGTACTAGTTATAGCATTAAATCACAGTGTACAGCACATTAATGACAGAGATCCTACATGATTTTTTTTTTAAAAATTGACTAATTTTCTATGTAATTTCCAATTTAACACCAAGGTTTTTTTTCATTTTCAATTATCTTTATATACAGGAGATTGATTCAGTATATACTAAGTAAATATTTCATCAGTTTGCACCCACACAGAAACACAAAGTATAAAAATACTGTTTCAGTACTAGCTATATCATTACTTCACATTGGACAACCCAGTAAGGACAGATCCCACATGGGACGTAAGTACACAGTGACTCTTGATGCTGATTTAACAATTTAACACTCTTGTTTATGGTGTCAGCAATCTCCCTAGGCTCTAGTCATGAGTTGCCAAGGCTATGGAAGCCTTTAGGGTTCATCGACTTCGATCTTATTCCTACAGGGTCATAGTCAAGTGGAAGTTCTCTCCTCCCTTCAGAGAAAGGTACCTCCTACTTTGAGCCATCTCATTCTTTAACTCAAAGTATAGGTGTGTTATGGGGGAGTGGGTGGGAATGAGTGTGGAAGCTTGGATGAGGTGATCTATAACAGACTTTAGACCTCTATGGCCTTCTGGGCTTAAAGAATATTGGGCAACAATAGTTTTTATAGGGTCTTGTAGAAAGATGTGAATGGGGGTATTTGGAGTGGCAATTACTAGGTGGGAGGTATCCTACACTGCAGGATTAACCAAGGGAAGGGAAGGAATCTGGGGGTGGAGAGATGGGGAGAGGAAGGTCCATAATGTGAAATATAAAAGCTCGTGCTTTATCCCTGTGGAAATGGATATAGATGACCTCAAGCATTGGAGAAGATCCCTGCCTAAAAGGAGGGTGGGGCAGTTAGGAAGGATGAGAAAGGAATGCAGGAGAGTAACATCTCAGAAGGAGCAATATAAAGGAGGTCTATTAGGCATTTCAATTAAGACTTTCTTGCCAACAATAGAGATTGAGGAAGGAAGGAGTGGACCACAATATTTATTTTTAAAAAATTAGCCCAAATTTCCACCAAGAAAGAAACTCACTTGCTGGACACTGTCCCTATTACTCTTCAGTCCCTGGACTCATTTGTGATGGAGGTTGTGGAATCTGGGCCTCTTTATTCTGTTAAGTTTGAGATGAGCTTTCCTATGCCAGAGGGGTTTGAGCAGAGGGCTGTTCTAGAAATGGGGAGTCTCCCTCTCTGGGGGCAGTCAATCTTCCAGTGACCTCATTGTCTGCACTTGGAACATGAAACAGGGGAATGCCTCGGGATAGGGCAGCTCCTGACCCAATGTCCAGTATTGCCACACTTAATACAGGCCCCAGGAGAGCTAGATCCTTTAACTAAGGTGGTCTTTGAGTTGGAGCAGGCCTTTGCTCACTGCCCAGCATTGCAACATTGATAACAGGGACCCTGAGGGCTGGGACTTAGCTGACAATTGGGATCTTGATGGATTACAGAGGCAAGCATCTGAAACTTTAGTTTTCTATTTCCTTCTGAATACTTAATCCCTGAAATCCAATGTTAAAAATATAAAAAGCCACATCTATGAGGCCCCTCTGAGGGGTTTGTGAACCATATTATAATTTGTCAAGATTGTGATAGATATATGGAGCTGACTGAGACATAAAATAACTGTTTCAGGGAATTCAGATTGGTGTTAATATAATATATCATTGCCTTTGTAAGACAGGACATAAGCAGAGCAGAATTATCATTGGATTCCTGAGTAACTTCTTGGATCTTCTTATAATTAACCTGTTTATGGCTGTTCTTATCCATAGCCACCAGTAGGCATGAGATCATGTTGTCTTAGATCTGTAGCCCTGAGTCCCTGGGTTGGTAAGTCCAATCTGGGATAGTGAGAGGGAGAGACAGAGAGAAAGGTCCTCTGTCTGCTGGTTCACTCCCCAAAAGGCCGCAATGGCCAGAGCTGTGCCAATCTGAAGCCAGGAGACAGGAGCTTCTTCTGGGTCTCCCATGTGGTTTCATGGGCCCAAGGATCTGGGCCATCTTCTACTGCTTTCCCAAGCCATATCAGAGAACTGGATAGGAAGTGGAGCAGGCAGGACTAGAACCGGAGCCCATATGGGATGCCTGTGCCATAGGCAGAGGATTAATCCACTGCACCAGGGTGCTGGCCCCATCTGTCAGGTCTTTTTAAAAAATATTGGTTTTTTTTAAGATTTATTTTATTTATTTGAAAGACAGAGTTACAGAGGGAGGTAGAGATAGAGAGGTCTTATATCTGCTGGTTCACTCCCCAGATGGATGCAATGACTGTAGCTGCACCAGTCCAAAGCCAGGAGCCAGGAGCTTCCTCTGGGTCTCCCACATTGGTGCAGGGGCCCAAGAACTTGGGCCATCTTCTACTGCTTTCCCAGGCCATAGCAGAGAGCTGGATGGGAAGAGGAGCAGCTGGACTAGATCCAGTGCCCCTGTAGATGCCAGTGCCTCAGGCCAGGGTTTTAACCCACTGTGCCACAGCGCCAGCCCCCAAAAATATTGTTTTTAAGAATGTTGAAAAATATTACATATTTTAATCTTCTATTGGTTCATTTTTCTTTTAGATATTTTCTTCCTAATTTGTGTTTTGTTCTTTAATATAGTTCCATTGCTTCTTTGGTGGTATATAGTAATCCTGTTAGTTTTATTTATTGATCTTGGGTCAATTTTGCTTAATTATTGTATTTTGTTTAGATATTGTCAGGTTATCTTTGTGTATAATGGTGTGATACACATGTGTGGTTGCTCAAAGATAGAGCCTTACTTTTTGCATTTCCTTTTTGTTGTTGGTTCCATGACTACACTTTCAGTTCTATGCGGAAGTTAGTTAATGAGGAGAGGAACTTTGAGTCCACTCAGAGAAAAATGTATTCATTGATCTTGTATCAATTTTTGCATGTTCATTTTAGATAAACTTGACTGGATTAAGGAATTCATTATTTTTAATGTAATATTTCATTAAATATTTAAATGAACACATGGCTTTCTTGTAATTTTTACCTACATTTCATACATGAATGATTTCCATGATTTATTTGGGAATGGTAAATATTCATGCATTTTTATCTCACTTATTATTGATCTATTGTGTTTCCATGTATAGTATAATGCATATAATAATATTTTATTTACAATATTTAATCTATGAAAGAGATGCTCTTTAATTTCATGTCCTGATCCAATTGCAAGTTGATCTTGCTTTCCAAAACAATTTTTAAATGTTTCTCAGTTATTTCCACTCTGGGTGAGTGTGGGAAATTTGCATGATTTTTCTTTCTTAAAAATGTAGAGTGCCCCATTAAGTCTGGAACTGAAATTTTACTTGTGGAGCTTCTTTGTTGATTTGTTGGTTTGACTTTTCAAAAATAAGTCAACTTACTTAGTTTATATAGCATCTTTCCTATTTTATATTTGTTTCTTTTTTTTAACTTTTATTTAATGAATATAAATTTCCAATGTACAGCTTATGGATTATAATGGCTTCCCCCTCCCATAACTTCCCTCCCACCCGCAACCCTCCCCTCTCCCGCTATCTCTCCTCTTCCATTCACATCAAGATTCATTTTCAATTCTCTTTATATACAGAAGATCAATTTAGTATAAAGATTTCAACAATTTGCACCCACATAGAAACATAAAGTCAAACATACTGTTGGAGTACTAGTTATAGCATTAAATCAAAATGTACAGTACATTAAGGACAGAGATCCCACATAAGGAGCAAGTGCACAGTGGCTCCTGTTGTTGACCCAACAAATTGACTCTCTAGTTTATGGCGCCAGTAACCACCCTAGGCTGTCGTCATGAGTTGCCAAGGCTATGGAAGCCTTCCAAGTTTGCCGACTCTGATCATATTTAGACAAGGTCATAAAAGACAGAGTGAGGATAGTAACCGATGATCCTAAGAGTGGCATTTACCAGGTTTGAACAATTATACAGCATTAAGTGGGGAAGAGGACCATCAGTACACACAGGTTGGGAGTAGAGCCATTGGTGGTAGAGTAGAGGTTATGATTACAAAGGAATGAGGCCCAAGTATGCTAGACAGGGTCTAGAACAAAGGACAAAGTCATTATTGGAGGAGCTAAGAAAGGTGCTGTCTAAGCTACAATTAAGTTTTCTGATTGAGAGGCAAGTAGAACCTGATAGAAGGGGCTTGATAATAATCTGGTGGGCTTTAGGCCTTGTAAATTCAGAGGCCCAGACCTATCTCTTCACATGGGGTATATCCTAAGGGAGGTGTGAACCTCCTAGGGGAAGGCACTCTGTTGACTTTCATTACTTGGCTGGCCTGGGAGGAGAGCTGGCCAGGTAAAGGCAGGGGGCATCTCTAACAAGAAATTTACAGTTCTGCCTGCAATGTTGCTGACCCTATTTAACCATACCCTCAGCTGCAGTGGTCACTTTGGAAGTTGGGCTGAGTGAAGGGCTTTGCAGCTTAGAGCCAATAAGATCTGTGGCTCTGACCTGGGCATCCTTCGACTCCAGGGCAGGTCCATTTCCAGTGATCCAACTCTTGGCAGAGCTGCCAGGGCTCTTCACAAGCTGACTTCTGCTGAAGCCCAGGCTTACCACATTGAAAGCCACTGCAGTGGACTGGCTTGTTGGGTCTCCTTGAGGGCAGATCACTGTACAGATCAGCCATTAATAGGCCTGCCACCCATTGCTTCTGATGCCTGGCTTTCTTTTCCTCCTGGTTTGTGTTAAAGCAGACCAGAGGATGCAAGTCAAGGGAGTGCCCAAGTCCCATCTCTAATCTTTGGTGGCCTGAACTACAAGTCTATAGTCACAGGCATGTTCTGTAGTAGTTTTTCTAAGGTAGACAATGCCCATGAGGAAAATTATATTCTGACTTTAAAACTTTCTTTCCCTTTGGTCTGAAAGGGAGGTTTTTTCTACTTACTGTATACTTCGCTGATGGCGAAGTGAATCTAGCTATGAGATTATTATTTAAGTTCTTATTTTGGCTATGCTATTACAGAAAAATGTTAGCCATCTCTTTTATAAGGTCTAAAGATTAAATTGTGCATCCTACAGATTCCTTCATAATAGAATTAGTTTCCTACCTTGAAGAGAATAGAGAAATGAAAGAACAAGTTGGGCTTAGAATAGAGAAATGAGGGAGCAAGTCCTAGATCGTTTGCTGACAATAGCAATCTCACATGAATACTTAGCAAACAGTTTCAACCATTAGATAACAACTTAAGAAAACATTTACCAGAAGGTCCAATGTCTTCTATAAATTTTAAGAATCATGTATTTGAAAATACCTTTTAAATATCTAACATGGTGTAGTTTGTTTAACCAGTAAACTTAAGCACAACCATCTAAAATGTTTTTAGTTTCTTTCTACCAACAAGTTTAAAACATATGATACACAGATTCAGGTCACACAAATTGAAATGTATCTTTGATTGATTTTAGCAGCCTAAATTTATGGACAATCTTATCTATAAGCCATTTAAAACAAAACTCTTAATAAAATTTCCCCATGTGGACATACAATATGTACACACATATAACATAGCATAATAGACCAATATAGCAATTTTAATAATAGCTTTTAAAATGTTTAACTCTTTTTGTAGATTGCCAATTGATTTGAATTGCTTTTTGTTTTTAGTAACCTCAGTTAACCATACTTTCTCTCAGTTGGTACTGTTAATACATTATTGGCTTCATGTGTTTACAGAGCCATCCCAAAGTACTGAATACAATAGAAGTGGCTGGAAAAAGTCCATAGGAACCTATAGGAGGACAGCTAAACACAGAACCAACAACACTTTAGTTTTATGAGCAGCAAATCATATATAACTATGGATGTCAAAAGACTTTAAGTTGCCATGTTTAAAATTATAAACTCATCAACCAACAAGAAGCACTTGCTTACTTCACAGTATTTTTGAAAGCACCTGTAGGATTTTACAAGTATTTAACCCTTTAGGCCTCTGGGGCTTTCTCATTAAGATAACTATCATGTCTAGTAACACAAGATCATTAGACTTTTTAATTCTCAAACATTTGTATTAATAGCATTTTCCATTATAGAAACTTAAAGTTTGGTACCACGTCACATCTTGACAGTACTTCTAATATAATCCAAATAGCCTGATTAGTTGGTGTCTGTATAAGATGAGAGACATAGGTCCTTCAATTTTTTCAGTTGGGCCCAAACTGGAAAAACCAAAGTCCAAGATTTACTGGAAATTTTAGAGACCAGATTGTTTGAAACTTTGATTTTTTGAATGCCTGTCAAGAATGCCAAGAAGGCTCAAAATCCAAAATATCTGGTTGAAATAAGATTCCTTAAAATCATGACATAACATAGACCAAATTTGATCATTGTTACAAGGTGATTATTCAAATCTTTGAAAATAAGCACATAGTTAAGTAACCCATAGCTCTTAATAAAAATTCAGCTGTTTTTGAACAATTAGAATTTCACAGACATCAAGAGAACATAATAGATTACTTTAACACATTGCTTTAACAGAGCATCAGAGTTTAATTCTATGTCAAAGAGAAATTGAGCTTCCTGTGATCTTTTGCTGTGAGGTTTCCTTCCTTTACCTTCTTTCATATTGGTGACCATGTTTCTGTGTTTCTGTGTGTAACACATCTTTAAGCATCTTTTGCAGAGCAGGATGAGTGGCAACAAATTCTTTCAGTTTCTGTTTGCTGTGAAAGGTCTTTATTTCACCCTCATTCACAAATGAGAGCTTTGCAAGATATAATATTCTAGGCTGGCAGTTTTTCTCTCTTAGTACCTGGGCTATATCTTGCCATTCCCTTCTAGCTTGTAGGGTTTCTGATGAGAAGTCTGCTGTGAGTCTAATTGGAGATCCTCTAAGAGTAATCTGACGTTTCTCTCTTGCACCTTTTAGAATCTTTTCTTTATGTTTCACTGTGGTGAGTTTGATTACAACGTGTTGTGGTGAGGATCTCTTTTGGTCATTTTTATTAGCGGTTCTATAAGCTTCCTGTACTAAGATGCCTCTGCCCTTCTCCAAACCTGGGGAATTTTCTGCTAGTATGTCACTGAAAATGCCTTCTAATCCTTTCTCCCTCTCCATGCCTTCAGGAACTCCTAGAACCCGAATGTTAGGTTTTATAATTGTATCCTGTAGATTCCCGACAATATTCTTTAGATTTCTAATTTCTTCTTCTTTTCTTTGGTTTGCCTGTTTCCTTTCCTGTTCTCTGTCTTCTAAGTCTGATATTCTCTCTTCTGCTTTGCCCATTCTGTTTTTAAGGCTCTCTAATGTGTTTGTCATTTGATCTATTGAATTCTTCATTTCATTATGATTTCTCATCACTATCACAGTTTCATGTTCTACTAGTTGTTTCATTTCATTTTGATTCCTCCTTAATATTTCATTTTCACAAAAGAGATTTTCTATCTTGTCCATTAAGGATTTCTGTAGTTCAAGAATTTGTTTTTGAGAACTTCTTAATGTTCTTATCAATTTTTTGAGATCCGCTTCTTGCATTTCTTCGATCTCATCATCTTCATAATCTCGAATTGGGGTGTCTTTTTCATTTGGGGGCGTCATAGTGTCTTCCTTGTTCTTGTTACCTTGGTTTTTGCGTTTGTTGTATGGCATGTTGGAGATATTTGGTTTCTTCACTGTGGTGTTTTTTCTTGTTATACTATGGCTCTATATTAAGTGGACTGTCTGCTTTCAGTGGAGCCTTAGAGGCTTGAGATGAGTGTGGACTGAGAGCTGTGTTTGATTCCTCAGGGTTGAGGGTGTGTCAAAGATGACACTCCCAGGTTAGGTGTGGTAAATCTCTCTTTCTTTCTTTTTCTTTTTTTTTATTCAAAAGGGAAGTAATTCCACACAGCTGAACGACGTAATTGGAGGTAGTTAGCAGGCGAATGATATACCCACAGGAGCCAGAGATCGGAAGCTCTTTCCCAAGGACCACACAGGGAATCTGTGCTGCCCTCAGTGTGAGCTCCAATTCTCCTGCAGTCTCCCACTGGGTTGCCAAGTAGATGCTAATCTCCTGTTATTTCACCCCTCCCCCCAGAGTCAGGTTTTTCTGCTAGGCTCAGGGCTGTTGCAGACCTGAGATCGCCCTGCTTATGACGTATGTCCAAAATGGCGCCTGCTCTGTCTTGCTCGCCTTTGAGAGGTGAGCGGAGAGAGAGAAACTCGTGTCCGTATCGGTCATTTTTTAAATTTTTTTCCTCTCTCCCTTCTAGTTAGCCTGGTGAATTTTTCCCCACGGAGTTTCAAGCCTCGTTCCCTCTAGTCTCCTCTTTCCGCTTGCCCGCTGGTGTCTCGGGCTATTGAGGTTCGGCTCACCTTGTGTTCCAGTGCTGGTGCATTGAGTCTGCTGCTAGTGTCCGGAACTTGGGCTCCCACGCTCTCCACGCAGGTCCACTGTGAATCACTAGTTCTGGAAGAGTTTCCTCTGCTGTTTCATCCCCTACTCTTCCTTGACCCTGCAGTATCTCCACTTTTATTAACCTGTGTCTTGCCGAACTATCAATGTGCTCCCTACCTATTCCGCCATCTTGCCGCTCTCTCCTATATATTTGTTTCTTTAAAAATGTTTTATATATTTGAGAGGTAGAGTTACAGAGAGGGAGACACATAGAGATATCTTTCAACCCGTGGCTCACTCCACAAATGGCCACAATGGCCTGAGGTGGATCCATCTAATGCCAGGAACCAGGATCTTCTTCTGGGTCTCCCACATGGGTGCAATTGGGCATCTTTTATTGCTTTCTCAGGCAATAAGCCGAGAGCTGGATCAGAAGAGGAGCAGACACAACACAAACTGGTGCCATATGGGAATGCTAGCATGCAGACAGAAGCTTAGTCTACTACATCACAGTGCCAGCCCCTATGTTTGTGTTTTACAAAATGATTTTCAGAATATGATGGTTTTTGCTTCTGAAGTAATATTTTTTATTCCTAAGGATTTTAGAGAGTCTTCTTGGCACCTTGTTAAGCTCTCTAAACTGTTTAAAAGGTTTTTTTTAATTTATTTGACAGAGTTAGACAGTGAGAGAGAGAGACAGAGAGACAGAGAGACAGGTCTTCCTTTTTCCATTGGTTCACCCCCCAAATGGCCGCTGTGGCCAGAGCTATGCTGATCTGAAGCCAGGAGCCAAGTGCTTCTTTCTGGTCTCCCATGCAGGTGCAGGAGCCCAAGAAATTCGGCCATCCTCCACTGCCTTCCCAGGCCACAGTAGAGAGCTGGGCTGGTAGAGGAGCAACTGGGACTAACACCTGGTGCCCATATAGGATGCTGGTGCCACAGGCAGAGGATTAACCAAATGAGCCACGGCGCTGGCCCCAAAACAGATTGTTTTAATTTGTAAATTTATTAGCTTTACTTTTCATGTTTTTAATCATACTAGTGCTTTTTTAAATTTTTCTGACATTTTAAAAACATTTTTATCATTTTTCTGTAGCATGCTATTATAAGCATTTCATTTATGTTTACTGTTATATTTTTCTAGCTTTTATTCACAATTCTTGTGAGTTTATTTTCTTTTTAATTCTTGACTGAAATTATGCTCAGTCTTCCAATCTAAGGTATTCACTAAAGAATGGAAGATTTTCCTATGCCCTGATTTATCTGGCAATATAATTTACTATCCATGTTTCCAAAGCATAATTTGGAGGTCAGAGTATTACTTAAGGTGATTGTCATTCTGAGTCTGCTGTATGGACTACTTCCCATGTTGTTGAATTCATTAGTCCTTTTTAGTTCTTTCAGTTATTATTACCAAACACTAAGCCCTTCTTTTATGATCACTTTATCATTTGATCCTATCTATATGAACAATTTAATATTTAATCATATCCATATGATCTCTATAACACTTCAGCTATTATTTTTACCTTCCATCTTAAGGGGATTTGGGATCCCATGACAATTTTATAAACTATTCCCTTAGAAGTAAGTCCATAGAAATGTATGCAGAACTATGCTGCTTTATAATTATGGACTTCATACATTTTACAATTGCCACTTTCAGATCATGCTAATTCTTCCTGCCATTCCTGCCCTTTCACCCACACTTCTACCCCCTTACTCTTCCTATTCTTATTCTCATTCATATTTTTGACTAAGATCTATTTTCAATTAATTTTATATACATGTGGTTAACTATATGTTAAGTAAAGAGTTCAAGGATTAGAATAAAGGAAAAAAGATAAATAAAATAAGATAAAGGAAAAGAAAAGCAAAACAAAAAAACCCCTCTCCTTAACAGTCAATAAAAGGCTGTTCAAAGTCATCACTTCTCGAAGTGTCAATTTCCCTTCTACAGGTTGCGTTTTAGGTGCTCTATCAGTTATCACAGGTCAAGGACAAAATATAGAAATTGTTCCTTTGGGACTGGCTTATTTCACTAATGATAATATTTTGCAGTTTCATCCATCTTGTTGCAAATGAAGAGATTTCATTTTTTATTGCTGTGTAGTATTATATCCATAATTTCTTTTCCTTTATTTACTTTTTACTATTTTTATTTAATGAATGAACATTTTATATGTACAGCTTTTAGGGATATAGTGCACCTTTCCCTCATTCTTGCCTCTCACCCCCACTCATATTCCATCTCCTACTCCCTCTCCCATTCCATTTTCCATTAAGATTGATTTTTATTTCACTTTATATACAGAATACCAACTCTATACTTAGTTGGGTGGTACTAGAGATTTCAGTTATTTGCACCCACACAAAGTATAAAGTACAGTTTGAAGACAAATGTTAACATTAATTCTCATAGTACACCTCATTAAGGACAGAGGTCCAACATGGGGAGCAAGTGCACAGTGACTTCTGTTGTTAATTTAACAACTGACACTCATTTATGATGTCAGTGATCACCTGAGGCTCTTGCCATGAACTTCCAAGGCTTTAGAAGCCTTTTTAGTCCACAAACTCCATCAGTTTTTAGGCCATATGCAAAGTGGAAGTTCTCTCCTCCCTTCAGAAAAAATGACATCCTTCTTTGATGGCCCCTTCTTTCCACTGGGGTCATACTCACAGAGATCATTCAGGTACATCATTTTTTTGCCACAGTGTCTTGGCTTGGCTTATCTGAAATACTCCCATGAGCTTTTTTGCCAGATTCCAATGCCTTAAGGGCTGATTCTGAGGTCAGAGTGCTATTTAGGGCATTTGTCATTATATGGGTCTGTTGTATGGACTGCTTCCCATGTTGGATCATTCTCTCCTTTGTAATTCTATTTATTGTTATAACCAGGTACTTGGTCTTATGTATGTGATCCCTTTCACTTATGGTACTATCTATATGATAAATTCTTCAATAATATGATCATTTTATCACATAAGATGGGATTAGTACCACCCAACTAAATGGGATTTGGAATTCCACAGCAAGTTTTTAGCTTCACCCTTAGAGGTAAGTTTGTGGGAATGTGTGCCAATCTGTACAGCTCCTCCCTCTTTTATTCCACTCTTTTTTTAACTGGGATCTATTTTCAATTGACTTACTACATTTATGGTTAATTCCATTTTAAGTAATGAGTTTAACCAATGGTATTAAGTAGAGAAAAACTGAATAAAAATAAATAAAAAAAAATAAGCTGTCCTTTGACAGTCAAGACAAGAGCTGTTCAAGTAATTGCTTCTTATAGTGTCAGTTTCAATTCTACAGGTTTCCTTTTAGATACTCTGTTGTCACAGATCAGGGAGAACATAGGGTATTTGTCCCTTTGGGATTGGCTTATTTCACTAAGTATGATATTTTCCAGATTCATCCATTTAGCTGTAAATTACCAGATTTCCTTTTTAAAATGCTGTGTAAGATACCATAGAGTACATATTCCATTCCATTTATGGGCATTTAGGTTGATGCTATGTCTTAGCTATTGTAAACTGAGCTGTAATAAATATGGAGATTCAGACAAATATTTTATTTGCTGATTTCAATTCCTTTGGATAAATTCTAAGGCATGGATGGCTGTGTTGTATGGTAGGACTAGATTCAGATTTCTGAGGTATCTCCAAACTGTCTTCCATAGTAGCTTTACTAGTTTACATTCCCATCAACAGTGGATTGGGGTACCATTTCCTCTACATTCTCACCAGCATTTGGTGTTTGTTGATTTCTGTATGAAAGCCATTCTAATCCAGGTGAGGTGAAACTTTTGATTTGCAACTCCCTGATGGCTAGTGATCCTGAGCATTTTTTCATTTGTCTGCAGGCCAAGTGTATTTCCTCTTTTGAAAAATACCTGCTTAAGTCCTTGGCCCATCTCTTAACTGGGTTGTTTGTTTTTCTATTGTCAAGTTTTTTGATCGCTTTATATATTCCAATTATTAATCCTTTATCAGTTGCATGGTTTGCAAATAATTTCTCCAATTCTGTTTGTTGCCTCTTTACTTTCCTGTTTCTTTTTTTATACAGAAACTTCTCAATTTGATGTAATCCCATTTGTTAATCTTGGTTTTTATTGCCTGTTCCTCTGGGGTCTTTTCCAGCAACACTGTGCCTAGGTCAATGTCTTGCAGGGTTTCCTCAATGCTCTCTAGTAATTTGATGGAATCAAGTCATAAATTTAGGTCTTTAATTCATTTTGAATGGATTTTTGTTTAAGGCATAAAGTAGGGGTCTTGCTTCATTTTTCTGCATGTGGAAATCCAGTTTTCCCAGCACCATTTGTTGAAGAGACTGTCCTTGTTCCAGCAAATGGTTTTAGCTTCTTGGTCAAATATAAGTTGGTTGTAGATGGTTGGATTGATTTCTGACATTTCTATTCTGTTCCACTGGTCTATCCACCTGTTTTTGTACCAGTACCAAGCTGTTTTGATTATAACTGCCTTGTAATATGTCCTGAAATCTGATATTGTTATACCTTGGATTTACTTTTCTATCATTGCTTTAGCTGAGTTCTTCTGTGTTTACAAATGAATTTCAGCATCATTTTTCTAGATCTGAGAAGAATATCTTTGGTCTTTTGATTGATATTGTATTGAATCTGTAAATTATTTTCAGAAGAATGAACATGTTGATGATATTGATTCTTTCAATCCATGAACATGGAATTTTTTTCTATTTTTTATTTCTTCTATTTCTTTCTTTAGAGTTTTGTAATTCTCATCATAGAGATCTTTGACCTCCTTGGTTAAATTTATTCCAAGGTATTTAATTTTTTGTTGCTATTATGAATGGGATTGATCTTCAAAGTTCTTTCTCAGCCATGGCATTGTCTGTATATATAAAGGCTATTGTTTTTTGTGTGTTGATTTTATATCCTACTATTTTACCAAACTCTTTTTTGAGTTCCAGTAGTCTAGTGGAATCTTTTGGTTCCCCTATATATATAATCCTATCATCAGCAAATAACAATAGTTTGACTTCATCCTTACCAACCTGAATCCGTTTGATTTCTTTTTCTTGCCTGATGGCTCTGGCTAAAACTTCCAGGACTATATCGAATAGCATTGCAGAGAGTAAGCATCCTCTTCTCATTTCAGATCTCAGTGGGAGTGCTTCCAGTTTTTCCCCACTCAATAGGATGCTGGCCATCCTATTGATTGGTTTGTCATAACTTGCCTTAATTACATTGAGGAATATTCCTTCTAGACCAAATTTGCTTAGAGTTTTGATCATGAAAAGGTGTTGCATTTTATCAAATGCTTTTTCTGCTACTCTTAAGATAATCATATATTTTTGCTTTTGATTTGTTAATCTGATGTATCACATTGATTCATTTGTGAATGTTGAACCTATGCTGCATACCAGGGATAAATCCCACTTGGTCTGGGTGAATTATCTTCCTGATGCATCATTGAATTCAATTGGCCAGGATTTTGTTGAGGATTTTTGCATCTTTGTGCATCAGGAAGTTGGTCTATAGTTTTCTTCATAGAAGAAATTTGGGAGGATTACACCCCTTTCAATTGTTTTAAATAGCTTGGGAAGAATTGGAGTTAGTTTTTTAAATGTTTGATAGAATTCAGCGGTGAAGCCATTTGGTCCTCAGCTTTTTCTTGTTGGGAGGACGTAATTTCTTTATCCAGGCTTCAGTTTTTGGGCATTTGGTTGATTCAATTTCTTTGCTCTTGTGAATTGAGCAAAGATAATCATAGAGGTACAGATAGGACTTTCATATGCTGTTTTCATTTCCATTTGGTAGATTCAAGGAGTGGAATGGCTGGGTCATATGGTAAGTCTACATTCAGATTTCTGAGACATCTCCATACTGTCTTCTATAATGGCTTTACCAGTTTACATTCCCATCAACAGTGGATTAGAGTACCTTTTCTGCCACATCCTCTCCAGCATTTATTTGCTGATTTCTGTATGAAAGCCATTCTAAGCTGGGGTGAGGTGAAACCTGATTGTATTTTGATTTGAATTTTTCTGACAGCTAGTGATCCAGAGTATTTTTTCATGTGTCTGTTGGCTGCTTGGATTTCCTCTTTTGAAAACTGTTTAAGTCCTTTGTCTATTTTTTAGCTGGATTGTTTTGTTGTTGTTGTTTTTTATCTCTTTACATATTCTGGTTATTGATTATCAGAGGTATAGTTGCAAATAGTTCCTCCAATTCAGACAGTTGCCTCTTCACTTTGCTGATTGTTTCTTTTGCAGTGCAGAAACTTCTCAATTTGATGTAATCTCATTTGTCAGTTTTTCGCTTTGATTGCCTGTGCCTCTGGAGTCTTTTCCAAAACTCTTTTTATGTGCTGATGTCTTGTTTTTTTGTTTGTTTGTTTGTTTTTTGACAAGCAGAGTTAGACAGTAAGAGAGAGAGACAAAAAGAGAGTTATAGAGAGACAGAGAGAAAGGTCTTCCTTCTGTTGGTTCACTCCCCTAATGGCCACTATGGCCGGTGTTGCACCGATCTGAAGCCAGTAGCTGGCTGCTTCCTCCAGGTCTCCCATGAAGGTGCAGGGACCCAAGCACTTGGACCATCCTCCACTGCCTTTCCAGCAGAGAGCTGGACTAGAAGAGGAGCAACCAGGACTAGTACCTGGTGTCCCAACCAGGACTAGAACCTGGGATGCCAGCACTGCACATGGAGGATTAGCCAAGTGAGACACAGCGCCAGCCAATGTGCTGATGTCTTGTAGAATTTCCTCAATGTTATCTAATAGTTTGATGGTGTCAGGTCATAGGTTTCAGGCTTTAGTCCATTTTGAGTGGATTTTAGTGAAAGACGTAAGATGTAGGTCTTGGGTCATACTTCTGCATGTGGAAATCAACACCATTTGTTGAAGAGACAGTCCTTGTTCCAGGGATTGGTTTTAGCACCTTTGTTAAAAATAAGATGTGTGGGCTGATTTCTCACATTTATATTCTGTTCCACTGTTTTGGTACCAGTACCAGGCTGTTTTGATCATAGCTGTCCTGTAGTATATCTTGAAATCTGGTATTGTGATGTTCCAGCTTTTTTTTGTTGTATATTTCTTAACTATTCAGGGTCTCCTGTGTTTCTATATGAATTTCAGCATAATTTTTCTATATCTTAGAAGAAGAATTTCCATGGTATTTTGATTGGCATCGCATTGAAAGTCTAATTTGCTTTCAGTAGTATGGACATTTTGATGATATTGATTCTTCCAATCCATGAACATGGAAGATCTTTCCATTTTTTTCTTCTTCTAGTTCTTTATTTAATGTGCAATTCTCATCATAGAGATTTTTGACACCCTTGGATAAATTTATTTCAAGGTAACTTGAATTTTTGTTGCTATTGTAAATGAGATTCATCTTAAAAGTTCTTTCTCAGTTATGGTATTGTCTATGTATACAAAGGCTGTTGATTGTTGTGTGTTATTTTATATCCTGCTATTTTTCCAAACTCTCCTTTGAGTTCCAATAGTCTCTTAGTAGAGTCTTTTGGATCCTCTGTATATTGGATCATGCCATCTTCAAATAGGGATAATTTAACTTTCCTCCTTTCTGATTTGTATCCCTTTCATTCTTTTCTTGCATAATGGCTGTGGCTAAAACTTCTAGAACTATATTAAATAGCAATGGTGAGAATGGGCATCCTTGTCTGGTTCCAGATTTCAATGGGAATGCTTCTAACTTTCCCCTATTCAATAGGATACTGGCCATGGAATGGTGATAAATAGCTTTGATCATATTGAGAAATGTTCCTTCTATTTACAATTTGCTTAAAATTTTCATCATGAGTGTTGAATTATTCAAATGTTTTCTCTGCATCTATTGAGATAATGATATGGTTTTTGTGCTTCTATCTTTTAATGTGATATATCACACTGATTTGTGAATGTTGAACTATCTCTGTATCTTGGGATAAATACCACTTGGTCAGGGTGAATGATTTTTCTGTTGTGTTTTTAGATTTGATTGGTTAATATATTCTCTTTTTTTATTTTTGACAGGCAGGTGGACAGTGAGAGAGAGACAGAGAGAAAGGTCTTTCTTTGCCGTTGGTTCACCCTCCAATGGCGGCTGTGGCCGGCGCACTGCACTGATCCGAAGGCAGGAGCCAAGTGCTTATCCTGGTCTCCCATGGGGTGCAGGGCCCAAGCACTTGAGCCATCCTCCTCTGCACTCCAGGCCACAGCAGAGAGCTGGCCTGGAAGAGGGGCAGCCGGGACAGAATCTGGCACCCCGACCAGGACTAGAATCCGGTGTGCTGGTGCCGCAAGGTGGAGGATTAGCCTGTTGAGCCACGGTGCCGGCCGGTTAATATATTCTTTAAAAATTCAACAGCTCTAAATCTTTTTATAAGCTTTTATTTATTTAAGAGGTAGAGTTACAAACAGAGGGAGAGACAGAGAGAAAGGTCTTCTTTCCATTGGCTCACTCCCCAAATGGCTGCAGCAGCCACAGCTGTGTTGATCTGAAGCCAGCATCTGAGCCAGGTGCTTCTTCCCAGTCTCCCATGCGGGTGCACAGGCCCAAGCACTTAGGCTTTCTCAAGCCACAGCAGATATCTAGAAAGAAGAGGAGCAGCCGGGATTAGAACTGGGGCCCATATGGGATGCTGGTACTTCGGGTTGAGGATTAACCTACGGCACCACTGCACCAACCCCTCTATTGGTTAACATTTTGTTTAGGATTTTTGCTTTTGTGTTTTCAGGGATATTGGTCTATAGTTCTCTTTCTCTGTTTCATCTTTCCCAGGATTTGGTGTTAAATAGATGCAGACTGCATTTGGTATTAAATAGATGTGCAGACTTCAAAGAAGGAGTTTGGGAGACTTCCTTCTTTTAAATTATTTTGAATAGACTGAAAAGATTTGGAATTAGTTCTTTAAATGTCTGGGAAAATTCAGCAGTGAAGGTGGGGTTTCCTTTGTTGGGATGGTCTTTATTACTGATTCTAACTCCATCTTGGTTATCTTTGTTTAGGTTTTGTGTGTCTTCACTTTCTTCTTTCTCCCTCTCTTTCTCTGTACTCTGTCTCTCACAAACACCTATCTCAGTCTCTCTCCATCTCTGTCTCTGTCTCTTTATCTCTTTCACACACAAACACACACAAGCACACACAAAAAGATACACACACAAACAGAGATCTCCACATTATCCTCAAGACTTTTCCTGAACCAGTCCTGGGACTGTGTAGCTTCTGGGCAGGATGGGACATTGCCCCTTGGTGCAACCCAGTGGTCACCCGCAGAGCCAGAGATTCTTGACAGGGCCCAAGCCCTTGGTGATCTGTAAGGCTGTAAGGCAGGCCCAAAGGCACCCCAGGGCCTCCCCTCAGTGAGGACTAATACCTGGCTCTCAGGCTGCTAAGGCCATCATGGGGCGGCAGGTCAAGCCCCTGCAGCTGCAACGGGTATTGCCTCTGGACAATCCCACACCTCGTGGGCCCCCCAGCCTTGGTGGGCCATCTGTTCGCAGAGCCTGATGTGGTGTTGGGCACCTGCACCACAGGCAAACACCTCACCTGCCCCAGCCCTGGTCTTCCCAGGGCAGCCGAGCTGGCAGACAGCCAGCTGGACTTTCAGTCTGGGCCCCAGGTGAAGGGCCACAACCTGCTGGACGAGCTGCTGTCCAGCCCAGAGTTTCTCGACATGGCCCAAGCCGTTGGCCCTCTCGAAGGCTGTGAGGAGGGCCCTCATGCAGCCCCAGAGCCGCCCCTCAGTGAGGACGAATACCAGGCTCTCCTTGAGCTGCTGCAGGCCTCCCAGGGGTGGCAGGTCTAGAGGATGCTGGGCGACGTGCCTTCGGGTGCAGGGAGCCTCCCTCCAGAGAGAAACGTCCCAGACCCAGTGATGATGGCCGTGGTGGGGGCGTGAGGCAGGAGAGGTGGGGGGGAGGGGTGCTAGGGTTGAGAGGGGAGGGGCGACAGAGTCGGAAAACACTGGGGCCTCTGGGATGCTGGGGCCTGGGAGACAAAGGCCGTGCTCTGGGTGCCACCCAGGGCGTTCTGAGCCTGGAGGAGAGGGCACAACCAGATGCTGCCACACTCCAGGTCCGGGACCCAGCAGGCGCACAAGCACACCACCATCAATCCTGGAATGCCTGTGGCAAGACATACCTTCCTGGGCCCAGGAAGTCCCTGGGGTGGAAGCCGGGGAAACCCGATGCGGGGTGGGAGGCGAAGGGTGGCCGTTTGCTCAGCTTTGGGCTCTCTCTCTCCCTGCTTCTCTCTTGTTCTCTTCCTTTCCGTCACCCTCTCTCTTTGTTTTGTCTCTCTTTCTAACACAAACAACTCTTTCCTACACCTCTCTCTCTCTCCCTCTGACCTCTGTCCCTCTCTCTCTGTCTCTGCTCTCTGTTTCTCTGTCTCTCACACACATACACACACACGGGAGCACACACCTAAAGACGCACAGAGAGGGATCTCCACATTGCCCTCAACCCTTTTCCTGTCCCAGTCCTGGGCCCGGGCAGCTTCTGGGCAGGCTGGAGCATTGACCCTTGGCGCCACTTGGTGGTCCCCTGCAGAGCTCTGAAGCTGGCCACAGGGGGTGGTGTCCCAGCCTGGTTCACAGCAGGGAATCCCCAGCGCTCATCTCTCGCCTTCCACCAGAAGGTGGACCCAGGACTTCGTTCCCCACCCTGACCGCGGCCCGGCCACAAGGCTTGTCTGAGGTCAGAGGAGAAGCGTCCTGTCCCTGGGGAACCAACACAGGAACCGCCACTGGCTCCTGCGTCTCACACCCCCCCCCCACACACACGCCTCCCCGTCCCACGCCAAAGCCTCCTCCCCGCCGACCTCCACTCCAGTACAGGATGGCTGCTCTCCCGCTCATCATGTCGCCCGCGAATCAAGGAGGCAGTTGCTATACCCGGGCTCTGGATCCCCTCCCACAGTGCCCCACCCACAGCCAACCCCGACCCAGCCCAACGCCCTGCCTCTCCGCGCCCCCGCCCCCAAACACACCAGCTCTGCAGCCGCCCAATGATCATGATGATGGCTAGCCAGGGCGGCATCCCGCGGCCGGCCTGAACCACAGGTGGAATGGGAGGGGGACGGAAGGACGGGGGAGAGGATGAGAACAAACCAGGCCCGAGGGCCTACCCCTCTCCCAGCAGGGTCAGCGGTCCCGACGATGGAAGGGACCTGTTGCCTGACCGTGAAGTGCAGCTGTGCAGGTTGGTGGCCTGGGAGGCACCATCCATGGATCTCCCCACCCCCTACCCAGGCTGTGGGGAAGAAGTGAGTGGGAGCGCAGAGCGGGTGATGGATATTCACGAGAGGGGGTGGGCCGAGCGCCGGTATGTAAGGGGCGGGACTGCCAGCCAGGCCAGCACTCAGCAGCCCGCAGTGGCCAGAGCCAAAGCCGGTGCCGTGCCCGAGAACCTCGACGACCCAGGACCATGTTGACCGCGCATCACAGGGACCTGCTGCGCGCTTCCTTTGACGGCAACCCTTATCCTGGCGTCGGGCTCAGAGAAGAGCTGGCCCCGGTGCAGGTGTGGTTTCAAAACGAGAGGAAGCTGCGAAGGGGCGCACCAGACCCGCTGGACTCAGACCTCTCCAACGGCAGGAGAGTCGGTGGGGCAGGGCAACTGGCACCAGCGCACGCCCATCTCGGGGCCACAGCCGAGATCCTCCTGCGGGCCTTCGAGCGGAATCGCTTCCCCGGCATGGCGACCAGGGAAGAGCTGGCCAGAAGCACGGGCCTCCTCGAGGGCCAAATCCAGGTCTGGTTCCAGAACCGCAGGGCCTGCCACCCGCAGCAGTAGAGCCCAAGTTCAGGCGGAGCCTTGCCTTGCCCTGAACGAGGCCCCGAGGCTGCTCCTGTTCCCAGCTGCAGCCCCTGCAGCCGCAGCGGGGTGTTGCCGCAGGACCCTCCCGCACGCCGCGGGCCCCCCGGTCCCGGAGGGACCCTATTGGTCTCGGGAGCCTGGCAGCCTTGCCCGGAGTAGGCGTCACGCACAGCCAGGCCATGCCTGGGTGGGCGCCCTGGGCTCCCCCTCTGAGCCTCCCGGTCCCTGGGGCGCCGCGGCCCAGCGGAGCGGTGGGGTTCTCCCTCACGCAGGCCCGTGGTGGCCCCCACACCAAGGAAGGTGCGGGATGCCCGGGGGCAATGCGCCCCTCCCCTTCCTGTTGCTGCCCTCCGGAGACCTCTAAGGGCCCGCACCTGCGACCTGCCTGCCATCAGCCTGGGCCGGCTCTGGGCTCTGGGTCCCTGGCATGGGGGGCGTCCTGGGCCCCAGGGCTAGATGTGGTGCTGGGCACCCGTGCCGCGGCCGAACGCCTCACCCACCCCGGCCCAGGTCTTCCTGGGGCAGCTACAGCCGGCTGTGAGGTGGGCCCTCAGGCAGCCCCAGATCCGCCTCTCAGTGAGGATGAATACCAGGCTCTCCTAGAGCTGCTGCAGGCCTCCCCTGGGCGACATGCCTGTGTGCCCAGGGAGCCTCCCTCCCAACAGAAACGTCACAGACCCAGTGAGGATGGCGGTGGGGGTAGCTCACTTGTGATAAGACTCATCATAGTTCTTCCTATCACTACATTCCTTTCTCTGGTTCACTGATGATGAGGTAGGTAAAAGATTCTGAGAATCTGAGCTTTCTAAAAAATCTGATGTGCCTGCAGCTCCAGTACCAGATATGATGAATTCTTATTGCAGTGTTCATGTCATTTGGAAGACCCATTTGGAAGTACATCAGTGA
This sequence comes from Lepus europaeus, assembly GCF_033115175.1. Lineage (NCBI taxonomy): Eukaryota > Metazoa > Chordata > Mammalia > Lagomorpha > Leporidae > Lepus > Lepus europaeus. The sequence goes on from NW_026909276.1 coordinate 191,781, forward strand.
TAAAATCTCTGTTTCCTTGAGAGAGTTCTCCTTTGGTATGCATTGGTAAGTTGTTGCTCTACCACCTGCTCAAGCATACTTGCTCCCAACAAGCAAAGTTTTAAGACTTTATACTCGGAAGAAATACCTTGGGAGCTGTGTAAGTGCAGACTCCTGTGCCTACTTGGAGCTTAACAAGATCCACCTGATTCTGATCTAGGTACTTCTCAGACCACACTTAGATACTACAACATGGGCAAAGTCTCCCTTCCAGGGAACCAGAAATAACCCACGCACAACTGCTCATAATTAAATTTGAGACCCTTTTCTGATACTTTTGATGAGCAGCCAAGAAATTGAAATTCTCTTATGCTTGATAATATTCCACATCTCCCAAGGTGATTCATGTCTTCTTCCTTTTTATTACTGGTCATTTTCTCCATGATGCTTTGTCTCTCCCTTTCCTTTGCTCAATGATGATCATTTTTGCTTTGATAAAGCACCTTTTTTTTTTTTTTTTGTGGTGCCGGCCCAGAATTCCCTTCATTGCTCAGTAAGACATAGTGCGTCAACTTACAGCTCAAAGTTCACTATTACCCCACTCTACTCTCAAGGAAATCATTTACACTTGCAGAGGACTGATTACATTAGCTTGGACCTGGCAGGAAATGACACCTCTGAAAAGACCAATGCCTGCCTCTGAGAAAAAACACACACACAGTTGTCAGATTTTAAGTTTGTAAGGTTAGACCTGACAGGATTCTAATCAGAAAGGAGGGAATGGATCAGGAGAGGCTGAGATAGTCAAGCCTGACCTCATATACAAAAATAAGAATTAAAAGAAGGTGCTTTAGGCTGGCGCTGTGGCTCAATAGGCTAATCCTCTGCCTGCAGTGCTGGCACACTGGGTTCTAGTCCCGGTCAGGGTGCCGGATTCTGTCCAGGTTGCTCCTCTTCCAGTCCAGCTCTCTGCTGTGGCCTGGGAGAGCAGTGGAGGATGGCCCAAGTCCTTGGGCCCTGCACCCACATGGGAGACCAGGAGGAAGGACCTGGCTCCTGGCTTCAGATCACAGTGCACCGGCCGCAGGGTGCTGGCCATAGCGGCCATTGGAGGGTGAACCAACGGCAAAAGGAAGACCTTTCTCACTGTCCACTCTGCCTGTCAAAAAAAAAAGGGGGGGGGGAATTCCAATGGGGACCTCATGAGCCTCATTTTCTTACCCTCCTTTCTGTTTCAGTTTTTGTTTTGCTCTCTGCCTGCTTGAAAATTATTCAGATATTGGTAGTGTCCAAACTCTATATATTTCTCCATAAATGGGAAGACTTCATTCCTATCCTCTAACCTGAATAAGGGCTTGCATTTCTGGTCCTAAACAAATATTTTCCTAGAGAAGCCCCTTCAACCTCCTTGTCTCTGGAAATGCCACATTCTCTTTTTAGAACAGTGTATTCTAACATATTGGAAATGATGTTCAGATGTGGAAGGCTCACTCGGGCATTGTTTCAACCCTGCAGGAAATTTTGAACTCTGTATGAGATTCTCATGTTTTCTTTAATGTTTTTCTTCTTTCTGCAAGAAAGCAGTCTCTCAGGCAGGACTGTAACATCTTGCTTCTGCACATCTCCTCAGCCTTCTTTTTGGTAAATTGAGCCCAGAGTGACTCTGGACTAGAGTGTCATACTGTCAGCTTTTTCATTTAAAAAATCATTGAAATTGCATGCTATGCTTCTCTCATCCTCAGGATATCTATAGCTATAAGCAACATTTACATAGTCATTTTCTTTTTTTTTAACCTCTTATTGAATGAATAGAAACTTTGTGTATTTCTTAAGGACAATTTTATGAATATCGAGAATCTTCCCACTGTGTCTAACCTCCCACCCCCACTCCCACCCCTCTTCTTCCTCTCTTGTCTCCTACAATCAGTTTTATTTTATCCTAAGATCTATTTTCAATTAACTTTATACAAATAAGATTAGATCTATAGTAAGTCAACGGTTCTTCAATTTCTATGATAAAACAGAAAAGTAAAAGAAAAATGAATAAAGAAACTTTCTCTACAGTCAAGACAGGGCTGTTCAAAGTCATTGCCTCTTAGGAGATGGGAGGGTTGTGGATGGGAGAGAAGTTATGGGGGGAAAAAGCCACTGTAATCCAAAAGCTGTACTTTGGAAATTTATTTGTTAAATAAAAGTTAAAAAAAAGAAATACAACAAATAAGTGAGCTAGGAGATATCAGGAGATATCACTATGGAGTTTTTCAAGTGAAGAATTGCGGTGGTACTGATAATTGTTTTAAATGCATATAATAGTTTTGTGCTGTTCCATGTTGAAACCTTACAATATTTTTATAGCCTAAATGAACAGTTATTCCTATAATCATTATGTGTGCTCTTTTAATAAATTTTCACAAATATTGTCATCCATGATGACACAATCAACAGCTATAAAAATTGTGGAGAGCAAATGTGAGAGTATGGGAACTCTTCAATATTTGAATCCAATAAAAAGGAGTTCTTCTAGATGTTTATCAAGCAGATGGTGAAGGAATTTGTAGTAAAGAGTACTATTTACACAGTGAGTTTAAAACATTTTAATTTGTACTTATCTTTTTATGTTATTTCTTAACATTTGAATGATTTTATATTGTTCATTACTATATAAATGTAAAAAATGTATATTAATGTATGCTTGATGGGACTTCAGAGAGTCTTGGAAACATGTCACTAAATGATGTGAATTTTTTACAAATATTTTGAAACCTCCTTATACATGTGTATATAGATGTGTAGGCATGTATTCATGTTTAGGATTAGATAGAAATCAAAATTAAATATTTGTATTTATGTGTAAACATAAAAATTATTGATATAATTTTATATATAATAAAGCATAGTGAACTTTTACTAAAAAATAAAAAAGCTGAAAAAAGTGATACATCTTTTGGGAGCACTCAGACATAGCAGTAGCTTATGAGACATAAGAGTATCCTTTATTTAGTACATTATAGAGGCTGGCACCATGGCTCACTAGGCTAATCCTCCACCTGCAGCACCGGCACACCAGGTTTTAGTCCCAGTCAGGGTGCTGGATTCTGTCCCGGTTTCCCCTCTTCCAGGCCAGCTCTCTGCTGTGGCCTGGGAAGGCAGTGGAGGATGGCCCAAGTGCTTGGACCCTGCACCCACATGGGAGACCAGGAGAAGCACCTGGCTCCTGGCTTTGGATCAGCGTGGTGCGCTGGCCATGGCGGCCATTGAAAGGTGAACCAATGGCAAAAGGAAGACCTTTCTCCCTGTCTCTCTCTCTCACTGTCCACTCTGCCTGTCAAAAATAAAAATAAAAATACACTACAGAAAATAAGTCTTTGGGAACAATTTTGTTGTTAGTTAATGAAGCACCTACAAAAACAAGCAGTGGAGCTGTACACATTGGCCTAAATTATAAGATACATAAATATATCTTCAACTTAATATGCTAATATGGAGTAAATCTTTAAAAGCAAGCTTTATTACTAACTTCCCTAATACAACTCTTTGAGGACGGAAGTCCTGCATGGGAAGTTAGTGCACAGTGACTCCTGTTAATTTAACAATTAACACTTTTTAAAAATTTGAGAGAGTTACAGACAGTGAGAGGGAGAGACAGAGAAAGGTCTTCCATCTGTTGGTTCACTCCCCAATTACTGCAACAACTGGAGCTGCACCAGTCTTAAGCCAGGAGCCAGGTACTCTATCCCGGTCTCTCATGTGGGTGCAGAGGCCCAAGGACTTGGGCCATCCTCTACTGCTTTCCCAGGCCATAGCAGATAGCTGGATTGGAAGAAGAGTAGCTGGGACTAGAACTGGTGCCCATATGAGATGCTGGTGCCACAGGTGGAGGATTAAGCTACTGCACCATGGTGCAAGCCCAAACAATTAACACTCATAAATATGATCTCAGTGATCACCTGGGGCTCTTGACATGAACTGCCTAAGCTATGGAAGTCTTTTGAATACACAAAGTCTGTCAATATTTAGACAAAGGCATAAACAAAGTGTAAGTTCTCTCCTAACTTCAGAGAGAAGTACCTCCTTTAATGATCACTTCTTTCCATTGCACTCTCAAGCATAGATGGTCCTTCATGTAAGAAACTTTTTGCCAAAGAGTCTTGGCTTTCCATGCCTGAAATGCTCTTGTGGTCTTTTCAGCCAGACAAGCATGACTTAAGGGCTGATTCTGAGGTCAGAATACTACTTATATTGGTTACCATTCTATGAGTCTTCTGTCTGGATAGCTTTCCGTGTTGGAGCCCTTACTCCTTTTTAATTCTATCTATTATTTTTTTTACCTATTAATCCTATTGATATCACTTTAACACTTAAAATGCTATTTTGCCTCTTAGCATAAGTGGACTTGGGGTCTCATGTCAAATTTTTAAACTATACCCTTAGAAGTAAATCTGTGGTAATGTATACAGAATTATACAGCTTTGCAGTTACAAACTTCATACACTTCATAATTACAACTTTAGGAACATGGTGATTCTTTCCACTCTGCCTGCTCTGCCACCCACATCCCCACCCCTCTTCCTCCTCCCTCTCTTATTCCCTCTTTTATTTTTGACTAGGATATATTTTAATTTAACTTTATAGATATATGATTAACTCTATGTTAAGAGTTCAACAAACAGTAAGAGAGAAAAAAAGAAAATAGTGTTCCTCAGCATTAGAGACAAGGGCTGTTGGCAATTTGGATTTCCTCTTTTGAAAAATGTCTGGGGGCTGATGCATTGACACAGTGGGTTAACACCCTGGCCTGAAGCACTGGCATCCCATATGGGTGCCAGGTCATGACCTGGCCACTCATCTTTCAATCCAACTCTCTGTTATGGTCTGGGAAAGCAGTAGAAGATGACCCAAGAACTTGGGCCCCTGCACCTGTGTGGGACACCTGGAAGAAGCTCCTGGCTCCTGGCTTTGGATTGTCACAGCTCCAGCTATTGTGGCAATTGGGAAGTGAACCATTTGATGGAAGACCTCTCTCTCTCTCTCTCTCTCTCTCTCTCTCTCTCTCTCTCTCTGTGCCTCTCTTCTCTCTGTGTAGCTCTGACTTTCAAATAAATAAGTCTTAAAAAAAGTCTGTTTAAGTCATTTGACCATTTTTAACTGAGTTGTTTTGTCATTGTTGAGCTTCATGATCTTTTTATATAATTTGGTTATTAATTCTTTATCAATTGTGTAGTTTGCAAATATTTTCTCCTCTTCACTTTGCTGATTGCATCTTTTGCAGTGAAGAATCTTCTCAATTTGATGTAATCTCATTTGTCAGTTTTGGCTTTGATTGCCTGTGCTTCTGGAGTCTTTTCTAAGAATTTTTTTCTATACCAATGTCTTCAAGGGTTTCTCCCATTTTCCCTAATAATTTGACTGCATTTGGTCACAAATTTAGGTTTTTAATCCATTTAAGGAGGATTTTTGTTTAAGACGTAGGAGTCTTGCTTCATATTTCTAGATGTGGCTATCCAGTTTTCCCAGCAACATTTTTTGAAGAGACTGTCCTTACTCCAGGATTGGTTTTAACTGTTTTTCAAAGTTAAGTTGGTTGTAGATGCTTGGATGGATTTCTGGAGTTTCTATGCTGTTCCATTTATCTATCTGTCTGTTTTTGTACCGGTACCAGGCTCTTTTGATGATAATTTCTCTGTAGTGTGTCTTCAAATCTGGTATTATGATGCCTCTGGTTTTGCTTTTGCTATATAAGATTACTTTAGTTGTTTGGGGTCTCCTGTGTTTCCTATGAATTTCAGGTTCATGTTTTCTATATCTGATAAATATGTCCATGGCATTTTGATTGGTATTGCACTGAATCTGTAAATTGCTTTTGGTAGTATGGACATTTTGATGATTTTGATTCTTATAGTCCATGTTCATGGAAGATTTTTCTATTTTTATTGTATCTTCTATTCCTTTCTTTAAAGTTGTGTAATTTTCATCAAATACACATTTGACATCCTTGGTTAAATTTATTCCAAGATGCTTGAATTTTTTGAAGCTATTGTGAATGTGATTGATTTTAGAAGTTCTTTCTCAGCCTTGGAATTGTCTGTGTATATAAAGTCTGCTGATTTTTGTGTGTTTATTTTCTGTGCTGCTAGTTTACCAATCTCTTCCATGAGTTCCAATAGTCTCTTAATGGAGTCTTTTGGATCCCCTATATGGTGGATAATGTCCTCTCCAAATAGGGATAGTTTGACTTTCTCTTTCCCAATTTATATCCCTTTGATTTCTTTTTCTTGCCTAATGGCTCTGGCTAAAACCTCAAGGACTATCTTGAATATCAGTGGTGAGAGTGGGCATCCTTGTATAGTTTCAGATCTCAGTGGGAATGCTTCCAACTTTTCCCCATTCAACAGGACACTTCAGTTCAGCTTTCTCAGGCTAAGCACTGATGCCATTCAATGAATGGATACATGATAAAATGTAAGAAGATCACATGTTTCCATCCTTAACAAGCATTCAGTCTTCTGTATATCTAATTATCTTTGATGGAAAAATTATCTAAATATTGCCTCTATGTGTCTCGGTAATGTAGTGTTATTATACTTGGACAAACACTGAAGACAGTTTAAGTGTGAGCAAAAATAGGTCATAAAGATTGTGGAGCATGAGCCTACTGAAACAGAAAGTTCATGGATTTTGCAAAATTAACTCTTTCCTATTGACCAGTAAACCTTCACTTGAGTTCTCTCTATCTTATCCTATTAAATGTTGACATCAATAGCTATGTCACATAGCTATTGGGTGATATATATGTATATATGTATATATGTGTGTATATATAAGTCAAGCTTTTAATAAGTATTTGACAAATATTAATAATTATATTCATATAATTATGGTTACTGCTTTTACTGGTAAAATGTGGCATAATAATGCAAGCTCTGAGTACAAGATTACCTGACTTCAAATCTGAAAACTGTCAATTACTAGTTGATTACTATTGAGAGGTCTATCCTGCTCTTTCTTGCCCAAATTAAACAAAATTTTTATTCCTAGGAAGGAAACTGAAGAGAAGACAGCACTGGAACTCACAACGAGGAAAAAGAGGTAAGAAAACATAGGATTATTGAAAAATTGATAATTAATATTAATTACCAATAATCAAGAAAATACTTTCAAAGTTGTTTTTCCTTGCTCGGAAAAGCTCCTTGAAATTACTGTTTAAAAACATGGAAGTTTTGCTGGCACCACAGCTCACTAGGTTCATCCTCTGCCTGCAGCACCAGCACCCTGGGTTCTAGTCTTGTTTGGGGAGCAGGATTCTGTCCCAGTTGCTCCTCTTCCAGTCCAGCTCTCTGCTGTGGCCAGGAAGGCAGTGGAGGATGGCCCAAGTGCTTGGGCCCTGCACCCGCATGGGAGACCAGGAGAAGCTCCTGGCTTCGGATTGGCACAATGCACTGACTGTAGCTGCCATTTGGAGGGTGAACGAACAGAAAGAAGACCTTTCTCCCTGTCTCTCTATCTCTCACTGTCTAACTCTGCCTGTCAAAAAAAATGGAAGTTTTTATACTTTTTTTCTTAGAGGAAAATATTTATTACTTTTTCAGAGACAGTCTTTATTGATCTAACAAAATTATTTTCTCAGAATTCTGTTTGATTGGGTAGTGAAGTGAATAATAATAATGAATCCAAAGTTCTAGATGTGAAGATATATGTGTGTACCCTGGTGAAAAATAATAATGTCAATTATAGTAGATAATATACCTGGGGGGACATACCAGTGGGTAAGAAGAGACTGTTGCCATTGTGGCTAGAATATGCTGCCACTTCAATCAGCTCTGCTTATGAAGAGGACAGAAATCAAGGTTACTTCAAAATATTTGTAAAATAATGCTCTTTGCACTCTGGCCTCAAAATCAGCCCATAAGGCATTAAGATATGGCTGAAAAGCCCATGAGAGTATTTCAGGCATGGAAAGCCAAGAGACTGTGGCAAAAAAAAACCTATATGAAAGATCTCTGTGAGTGAGATCCCAGTGGAAAGAACAGGTCATCAAAGAAGGAGGTACCTTTCTCTGAAGGGAGGAGAGAACTTCCACTTTGACTATGACCTTGTCGAAATAAGATCAGAGTCAGCAAACTCAAAAGACCTGCATGGCCTTAGCAACTCATGACAAGAGCCTAGGGAGATTACTGACACAATAAACAAGAGTGTCAATTTGTTAAGTCAACAACAGGAGTCACTGTGCACTTACTCCCCATGTAGGATCTCTGTCCTAAATGTGCTGTACATTGTGAATTAATGCTATAACTAGTACGGAAACAGTATTTTTCACTTTATGTTTCTGTGTGGGTGCAAACTGTTGAAAGCTTTACTTAATATATGCTAAATTGATCTTCTGTATATAAAGAGAATTGAAAATGAATCTTGATGTGAATGGAAAGGGAGAAGGAGAGGGAGATGGGAGGGTTGCGGGTAGGAGGGAAGTTATGTGGGGGAAAAAGCCATTGTAATCCATGAGCTGTACTTTGGAAATTTATATTCATTAAATAAAAGTTAAAAAAATGCTCTTTGGATTAACTTTTATTACCAACCATTAATCTCATGCCTTTGAAATCAGTTCAGCAAAAATTATCTGCAATGATGGAAAGAGGCTTTCTTTCAATTGACATATAACTTCTTTTTTTTTTTTTTTGGCAGCAGAGTGGATAGTGAGAGAGAGAGATACAGAGAGAAAGGTCTTCCTTTACCATTAGTTCACCCTCCAATGGCCCCTGTGGCCAGTGTGCTGTGGCCGGCACACCATGCTGCTCCAAAGCCAGGAGCCAGGTGCTTCTCCTGGTCTCCCATGCGGGTGCAGGGTCCAAGCACTTGGGCCATCCTCCACTGCCCTCTTGGGCCACAGCAGAGAGCTGGCCTGGAAGAGGGGCAACCGGGACAGAATCTGGCACCCTGACCAGGACTAGAACCTGGTGTGCTGGCGCCGCAAGGTGGAGGATTAGCCTATTGAGCCACGGCGCCAGCCCGGCAAATAACTTCTAGGTATTTGTTTTAATGACTAGATCAACTAAGCTCGCTCACTCTCTCTCTCTCTGTGTATATATATATATATATATATATATATATATATATATATATATATACATATATATACATATATATATAATTCACTTAAAGCCTATGAAATGTGTACACCCCTCTTCATGGAATCCTTTGTAGATTCATTTCCCCCAGGACTCACGGTCTGAGATGGTAATAATTGGCACATGATAATTTAAGACTAACAATTCATTGTTTCAAAAGAATTAATAGTTAATCAAGTAGAAGAAATATATACAATAATAAAAATAATGGTCTAAAAGTCTTTAGTATACCTTATAAAATGAACTAAAACTAAAATATAGATGTAGATCTGAGAAATATCATCCATATCCATTTTTTCAAGTGCTACTAATTAAAATAAGGAGAAAGTGATAGCCATTTGACACAACTGCATAGATGCTGTTTGGGATGCCCACATCCCATATCAGAGTGTCTGGATTTCACTACCAAATATTCTGATTCCAGCTTCCTGCTAATGCATACTCTAGGAGGTAGCAGGTGTTAGCTGAAGTAGTTGGGTGCCTGTTACCTTCCTGGAAGACCTGTTGGTTCCTTCCATCAGCCTGGCTCAGCTAAGGCTACTGTAGGCAATTGGGGAGTGAATCAGTGAATGGTGGACTGATTCATTCTCTCTGTTCACTTGCTTGCTCTCTCTCTCTCTCCCCTAATCTTTAAAATAAACAAATATTTTTGAAAAAAGGAAAAATAATGAGCCAACACCTTCATATTATATCATTTAATACCTACAACAACCATTTAAAATGGAAACCAACATTATGAGTTACATCAGTTATCTCTTGCAGTCTAACAATTTAACCCAAAACCTAGGGGCCTAAAACAAAACATATATGCTATCTTATAGCTTCCATGAATCAGAACTCAGACCAAGTTGGGTTCTCTGAGTTTCAAGTATATAGCAATCAAGGTATTAGCCAGGACTTTGGTCAACTCAAGGTTCAAATAAGATATGATCAGATTCTAGTTCCATTTACAGTTCTTCATGTGGTGTTTGAACAAGAGCTCTCTTTGGTTCTACTAGATTCTATTGAAGCTTCAATTAGGGTAGAATCAGCATCCAAGCTCACTTAAGTGATCATGTGCTAAATTCAATTCCTCATACATTGTTGTATCAAGGCCTCACTTCCTCAGGGCCTTTTGGATAGAGATTGGCCTTGGTTCCTTGCTACATGGAGATTAAAAATTATAGTGTGGAACTGTTGAATCAAGCGTGCCAGGGCAACACTGCAGTCAGAATTCAGCTTTCTGGTTCTGCTCCTGAGAGAGCCCCAGCCGGCTCAGACGCTTCTACTCTGAAGTTCCCTCACCGCAGGGCCCTGAGGAGGACGCCCGGAGTCCCGGGAAGCCGGAAAGCGGATTCCCAGATTTTCAACATGATAAACAGATAGGCCCCCATATAAGTTCTATCAGTTATTCCAGTGTTACTCTAACTTATCATTGATTAGATGAAATGAAAACTTATTTTAGATCTGTGGTGGCAGTTGTGGTCCAATGTTTTAAGCCATAACTTAGAATGTCCACACCCAACATCAGAGTGAACAGGATGGAGTCCTGGTTGCATTGCTTTTGATCCAGCTTTCTGCTAACATATCTGGAAAGTATCAGCTGATGGCCCAAGTTTCTGCCACCCATGTGGAAGACCTGAAGAATTTTCTGACTCTTTCTTTTTTTTTTTTATTTTTGACAGGCAGAGTGGACAGTGAGAGAGAGACAGAGAGAAAGGTCTTCCTTTTGCCGTTGGTTCACCCTCCAATGGCCGCCACGGTAGCGCGCTGCGGCCGGCACACTGCGCTGTTCCGATGGCAGGAGCCAGGTGCTTATCCTGGTCTCCCATGGGGTGCAGAGCCCAAACACTTGGGCCATCCTCCACTGCACTCCCTGGCCACAGCAGAGAGCTGGCCTGGAAGAGGGGCAACCGGGACAGGATCGGTGCCCCGACCGGGACTAGAACCTGGTGTGCCGGCGCCGCAAGGCAGAGGATTAGCCTGTTGAGCCACGGCGCTGGCTTCTGACTCTTTCGATGGGCCTCCCCCAGCTGCAGTTATGGTGAACATGCGGCAGAGTGGATAGTGAGAGACAGAGAGAAAGGTCTTCCTTTTTGCCATTGGTTCACCCTCCAATGGCCGCTGTGGCTGGCGCATTGCTCTGATCCAAAGCCAGGAGCCAGGTGCTTCTCCTGGTCTCCCATGCGGGTACAGGGTCCAAGGACTTGGGCCATCCTCCACTGCCTTCCCGGGCCATAGCAGAGAGCTGGCCTGGAAGAGGAGCAACCAGGATAGAATCCGGCGCCCCAACCAGGACTAGAACCTGGTGTGCTGGTGCCACAAGGTGGAGGATTAGCCTGTTAAGCCACAGCGCCGGCCTGTAAAACTTATTTTCAAACAGTTACTTTATACTTTGTGTGTTGGAGGGCACAAACTTTTGAAATCTGTACTTAGTATAGAAATGGTCTTCTGTTTATCAATTAAAATCAAGAATGGGACGGGAGAAGGAGTGGGAAGTGGGACAGGAGTTGGGGTGGGAAGGTGGGTATGGGGGGAAGAACCATTATATTCTTAACACTGTACTTATGCAATTTGTATTCATTAAATAAAAGCTTTCTTAAAAAAGGATTGAAGAATATTATGAACTCCGAGCCAAGAAGAACTGTCCTAATACATGTGTAATTCAAGTAACTGAACAGCATGGAAAGTTATGTATATAAAATGATCGAACATATAATGAATGAAAAATGTCTGAGTTTGGTAAAAATCTACAAACCAAAAGATTTTTTAAAATGTTAAACACAAGTAAAAGAATGAAAAAAAAACTACACTATGGTCCATTATGATGCAATTGCATTACAGTGGTTTTTATGACATCACAATGGTTGGATTTTCACATCACAATAGTGAATGAGATCATAATTGTTTACAACAATACAGTACAATTGTTTTTATGACATTACAATGGTTAATGACATCAAAAAAGTTTCATGATGTAATATTGGTTTGTGACTCAAAAAGGTGAATGAGAACATAATTGTTTTCTTTCCATCTCTTTTTTTTTAACTTTTATTTAGTAGATATAAATTTCCAAAGTACAGCTTATGAATTACAATGACTTTTTTCCTCCCAGGATTTCCCTCCCATCCACAACCCTCCCATCTCCCACTCCCTCTCCCCTTCCATTCACATCAAGATTCATTTTCAATTATCTTTATATACAGAAGATAATTTTAAAAAAAAATTATAGTGTGCTTCATCACAGCAGGCAAGTAAGAGTGCAACAGGGAGTGTGTAAGCAATAAAAAATAATCTTTTAGGACCTAATAATAGAAGTGACATCTCATTGTGTTTGTTATATTCTGTTGGGTAGAAGTAAGTGAGAAGGTCAAGCATTGTAACAGGACATGCATAATGGACATAGGGATCATTTTGAACGCTCTCAGAATCTGCCAACTACATACATTTTTTGAAGATTGGCAAGCTAGAATCTCATTGGATAATTTACTTGTTTCTATAACCTAAGTAGGGCATGGTTAAGTCAGTGTCTGATTTCAATCTGAATGTATATTCTTAACTGTTACACTGCACTTCTGTATTAAGCAGCAGCCACAAGTGAAAGCCAAATCAAATCTAAATGCTGGTGTTGGTTTATCACTGCAGACACCATGGTTATTAAAAGTTGAATATTGAAAGGTGGTTTAAAATTCCCATCCTTTCTTTTAGAAGGCTCTTTCATGTATGTAAAGTTCATCAAATCTTTTCCCAAAGTTCAAAATGTAAGACAAAAAGAGCTATGTGGTCGAGTTGACATTTTTAGATCAAAATGAAGATTTTTTATGTCCAAAAATCTAAAGAAAACTAAATCAGTTACAAAGAGTTTGATTATCCTGGACTCCCATGGAAGCAAAAGTCATATCAATCAATCACAAAAATCATCTTAGTACTGTTCAGGTGAAGACAATTTCAAAAAATTTTATTTATTTGAAAGAGCCATGGGGGGTGGGGAGAGAGAGAGATCATCCATACATTGGCTCACTTCTCAAATAGCCCCAACAGCCCAGTTTGGGCCAGACCAAAACCAAGACCCAACAACTCCATCTTGATTTCTCGCATGGGTGGCAGGTATCCAAGTACTTCAGCCATTATCTGCTGCCTCTTTAGGAGCATTATCCAAGAACTGGATTGGAAGCCAAATATCCAGGACCTGATCTGGGATTCTGATAAGAGATACATTGGCATCTCAAGTGGCAGCTTAACTGTGCCAAAATGTCAGCCCCTGAAGACAGGTTTAGTCAATAAACCTTAGGTTATTGTTATTCCAGGTAAAACAGGTGAACCACTAGACTGAATTTCAATTAAATAATAAGTTCTACATTCCTTGTTTGGCCATCATCCCTACCTTTTATGTGTAAAGTAAATTACTAAGTTTAATTGCCATTAATAAGGAGATCTGATCAACTGATTTATGATCTGGCAATTGGTTTACTTAAAATTTTACATTTCAAAATAAACAAGTGGGTTTATAAACAGATTTCTTGGGCTTATTGAAAAACAAAAATTTTTACTTTGTGAGCAAGCAAAATGTTTCCAAGTTTCACATCTGAGGGTAATGTGTGAATGTTAATAAAATCATAATAGTAATAAATGGTGTGACATCTTTTCCTGCTTATTGAAATGTCCCAAAGAGAATATTATTAGATGCCATCTGTCCTTCTGTTGAGTATGGTAAGATTTCCTCTGACTAGTCATTTTGCAAATAGATGCTTTTCTATTGTCATGTGACCCATGATGTTTCTTTTAAAAGTTTCTCTTCTATGTATGACACCAACATTATGTCTAATATTTGAAAAGCATTTCACTGTTGATAAGACAATGTATCCCACTTAATCTTCTCTGCACAAGATGTGCTATAACTAGCATTTGTAAAAATTTCTTACATAAAATGGAATCATCACAATCATATACCAATACAATGGAGGCAAGGGTCATGGAAGAGAAAGGGAAGGTTTCAGGTCAAAAATACCTGTTCCAGGAATTATGTCACAGAAAAAAATTCAAAGAAACAGGCTGTATTTTTACATAGAAACTGACAATGGAATTATGAACTGAGTGTAAGATAGGTTTCGATAGTAACCCTTATGGCTCCTCAACCAGAGCTTGCCAGCTTCCACAAATACCTAAAGCATCAATGAACTTTCTTTAAAAATGCAGATTTCTTTGACTTTAGAAAACTTTCAACCTTTCCCTTGTAATGCAGGCATAGCACAGGTCATACACCCTGGTTGGTGCCTATGTACCCAGATTGCAATCCTATTCTTGGTTTATTCCTCAGAAAAAGGTCCTTTATTGGAAATTATCCTGTTCTTATTCTCCAGAAAAGTTTCCTTTATTAGAAATCCTTCAACATATGTTATCTGATTTTGACAGTATTCTACATAGGCAATCATTTAAACTGCAGATAACTGAACTTCTTGGGTTTGTAAACAGGTATATGTTGAGTCCAGGACTGAATCATAAGGGTTCTTATAACAAAGTTTCTGAATTCTGAGACCATTTCTGTACTAACACTTCTCCCTTCTCTTTAATGTGCAGGTATTGTGATACTTACTCCCCTAGAATTTTTATAAAGATAAAATAATGGTCTCAGAACTGTGATGGATGTAGCAATGTAATCAGCTCTCCATATTATAGGAAATCTTGCCTTTATTGACCTCTTTTTATTCATAACAAAAAAGAAAGGATGAATTTTAGTATGTGTTTCTATGTAACTTTCAAATGAAATTACTTCATAAAGTATCATGAGAACAAATAAACTGATTGAAATTATGATTCTTGTCTTCTTGCAGTAACAACATTTAATCATTCTGAAATCCTGCTGACTTATCTAAGGAGAGAATGAGTTTTGGCCTATGATTTCTTCAAATGCTGAATAAGTCCATGGTTTTGGAAGAAAAATAAAAATGCTAATATATTTCATAATAATGAAATAATTCAACAAATATAGAGGGGAACACATTAGCCATTTTTCCCATGACAAACATCTAAGTTCACAAATTAGTAAGAAGTTGCATGCTCATGACAGAAGTATTTAAATTTCATGTACTTAAATCAATATGTAGATGTAGTCATGCAAATTCAAAGTGTTTAGTAATTTGACATTTGATTTTTTATATAAAATCAACAATTACAAATACATGATATGGGCTGGCATTGTGACACAGTTGGTTATGTCAGTTTGCTACTCTACTTCTCCTTCAGTTCCCTGCTAATGCATCTGGGAAAGAAGTACAAGAGGGCGTGAATACTTGGCCCCTGCCACCTATGTGGGAAATCCAGATGGATTTCAAGGTTTCTGGCTTCAGGCTGTCTCAGAGATGTCCCTTGCAGCTACTTGAGTACTGAACCAGCAGATTGAAGATCTCTGTCCCTGTGTCTTTAACTCTTTCAAGTAAGTAAGTAAATAAATAAATAAAATATTTTAAAAAGCATCATATATTGTTGCTTATCCCTTATCTTAGAAAAATACTGTTCACACTGATCATGTAGGATCTCTGTCCTTAATGTGTTGTACAATGTGAATTCATGCTATAACTAGTACTCAAACAGTATTTTACACTTTGTTTTTTGGTGTGGGTGCAAACTGTTGAAAACTTTACTTAATATATTCTAAATTGATCTTCTGTATACAAAGGTTATTGAAAATGAATCTTGATGTGAATGAAATCGGAGAGGGAGTGGAAGATGGGAGGGTTGCTGGTGGGAGGGAAGTTATGGGGGGAAAAGTCATTATAATCCATAATCTATACTTTGGAAATTTATATTTTTTTTGACAGGCAGAGTGGACAGTGAGAGAGAGAGACAGAGAAAGGTCTTCCTTTACTGTTGGTTCACCTTCCAATGGCCACCACGGCCGGCGTGCTGCGGCCGGCACACCACGCTGATCTGAAGCCAGGAGCCAGGTGCTTTTCCTGGTCTTCCATGCGGGTGCAGGGTCCAAGCACTTGGGCCATCCTCCACTGCTTTCTTGGGCAACAGCAGAGAGCTGGACTGGAAGAGGGGCAACCGGGACAGAATCCGGTACCCCAACAAGGACTAGAATCCGGTGTGCCGGTGCTGCAGGCAGAGGATTAGCCTATTGAGCTGTGGTGCCGGTCAGGAAATTTTTATTTATTAAATAAAAGTTAAAAAAAAAGAAAAATATGGTTCACAATTTTGTAATTTAGTTCATTCAGATGAAACTTTAGTAATTACCATCAAAGTTTCTATTATCCAATCAAGGCTTCTCCCACTTTTCAGAATTGCATGATATTATTTATTGATTTATATGTTTATTCATTCACTAGAATATATTACTCTCAAGCTTTACTATGAAGTGAGGGAGTGCTTAGCAATAAAGAATATAGACATTTCTGCTCTAAATGAGATTACATTGCACATTTGATTTTGCAAATCAGCTAATATTAAATAAATAAGGAAATAATTCATATTGCGCATAAATGCTTCCTATTAACACTTCTGTGGTCCTGTTCCTAAGAGGAAACATAAATCATTAGGATTTGCAAACACTAAACACACAAATTATGTCCTTAAAACAAAAAATTATTTTAACATCCATTATAAATTAAACCTATTTTATTTAAAATGACCAAAAACTCATAGTTGTAGCCAAATTTACACACACACAGTTTATTTGCTTTTCATGTCCAGTGTAGTGCATCTTACTATAGTATGCTACTTCAAGACCAACGATGCTTCTATTTTATAATTTCACCTAGGCAGAATATATTGGTTTCATTTGTGCAGGCTAAAATGAGAGATTATGGAAAGCATGAAAGTAATTTCTCAACAGTCTTGTAGAGATAGACATATGATCTTTTGATGTTTCTACTGGAAGTCAAGATTGGCCAGTTGAGCTACTTAGTGCCGTAGGGGCTATATAATATGAATCACGTGGATATTTAGAAAGTATAAGTCTTCTGGTCACCAAATAGCTTTTTGATTCATTTAATGTAGCCTTGTTTTAAACAGATTATTTTTAATGATATATATTCATTTGAAAGTCAAAGTTAGAGAAGAGACAAATATTCCATCCACTGCTTCACTCCCCATATGGGCGCAATAGTCAATTGGCTGGGCCACAAACTCCATCCATGTCTCCCACGGTATGCAAAGGCCCAAGTACTTATGTCATCTTTGGTTTCTTTTCCAGGTATATTAGCAGGGAGCTGGATTGAAGTGGAGCAACCACACCACAGAAAAGCACCCATACACGATACCTACATTGCAGGTGTTGGCTTAATCTGTTGTGCCACAGTGCCAGTCCCAGATACTGTGATAGTTCATCTTTGGCAATATGTGTTACTCAAACCGTATCAATTTACTTATTATTTTATATTGAAGTAATAGGTTGTAAATATAAATATATTTAATATATATTAAATATATAGAGATTTCTGAAATCTCTATAATTTTTTTGAGTCCTCATTTATCCATCTGTCTCACCCTTTCTCCCTCCCTCACTCTACATTATTATCACCAATGTTTAATTATATGGTAAACAAGTGAAATGCCAGATACCAAAACTAATTTAATTATAGAATTATTATCTTGAGTTGGGGTTTTCTTTTGGAAACTATATAACTTGAAGTTTTCTTTCAAAATTTAAGAATAGACCTAGGAATCTATACACATGATTATCTAAGTGTGTCAGTTGTTTCCATTTTGCAGCTTTGGCAGCATCATTCTCTCATGTGTGCATGTCTTTTTCCTAAACCATTGAAGAGAAGTTGAAGACTCTCTACCCTTTTACTATCAAATAGTTCTGTGTATAGTTTCTAAGAAAAAAATGCCTTTTTTCAAGTAACAGCCATATAATAATAATTATGAAAGCTGGGAAACTTAATATTCACACATCTAACTCAAAGTAATCTCTTCTAAAACATAGCCACATGGATACTTAAGGTTATAACTCTACCAAAGCATAAGGATATCCTTCTTGAGTATTTGCAGAAAATTATGTAGTTATAAAGTGATCATGGATAACTTTTGACAATTCTTTATCTAAACTTATAACTGCATGTACACACCAATATATATAAAATATTACCAAGCATAAAAAATTGGAAAGTACAGAAAAATTTAAAAAAGAAACTATCTGATTGGAGATAAACCTTTATGCCTTTACACACATATACATTTCAGTGTGAATATAATATATAATAGACTTGATATTTTAAGTTTTATATAAAATTTATTCATGTAGTGAATATTTGATGAGAGCAGTATTTTTATTTCATATTATATATTCAACAGGCAGAGAGATGGTAGGATGGATGACAGAAAGATAGATAGAACTCTCATTGGCTGGTTGTTCCCCAAATGCTTGCAAATTTTGGGGTTGACCTGGGGCCAAAGCCAGAGCCAGGAGCTCAGCCTATGTCTCCCATGTGAGTGGCAATAACTCTGCTACTTGAATTATCATCTGCTACCTCCCAGGATATGCACTAGTAGGAAGCCTGAAATGTCAGTTAAACTGAAACTCAAAGCCAGCCACACTGACATTGGATATAAGCACCCAGATAGGCATCTAAACTGCTAGGCCAAATGTCTGACCCTGAGAATAGTATTTTAATATGTTGTAACATATCATAAAATATTTAACAAGTCTCATAATATTCAACAATTTATGTTTCCAGGTTTTAAAACAATGAAGACATTTACACATAAAACATTTTTACCTCTTAATGTTTCCTTAGGTTAATTATTAAAAATTCAATTTGGGGCTGATGCTGCAGTGCAGTGGGTTAACGACCTGGCCTGAAATATCACTATCCCATATGGGCGCTGGTTTGAGACCAGGCTGTTCTGCTTCTGATCCAGCTCTCTGCTATGGCCTGGGAAAGCAGTAGAAGATGGCCCAAGTCCTTGGAACCTTGCATCCACATGAGAGACCTGAAAGAAGCTCTTGGCTCCTGCCTTCAGATCAACACAGCTCTGACCATTGCAGCCAATTGGTTAGTGAACCATCAGGTGGAAGACCACTCTCTCTGCCTCTCCTCTCTCTGTGTAACTCTGATTTTCAAATAAATAAGTAAACCTTAAAAATAGAACTTT
Source organism: Lepus europaeus (assembly GCF_033115175.1). Classification (NCBI taxonomy): domain Eukaryota; kingdom Metazoa; phylum Chordata; class Mammalia; order Lagomorpha; family Leporidae; genus Lepus; species Lepus europaeus. The sequence continues at coordinate 210,959 of NW_026909276.1, forward strand.
GGGTTCAAAAGCATCAGTAGCTTTTAAAGGTTTACAATATATATTGTAAAACTGCATGGAAAAGTATATCCCTTGATATAGTCAGCATTGATAATCATTATTTTTTCCCCTTTCAACTGAAAGGGTATGCTGGAGAAAACTAATAACCTTGTTTATTTACTCATAGAAAAACTATAGCATTATTAAAATTCTTGGTGTGAAAAGCAATAGGAATTTAGAATGTATCATATAAAATTGACCTTAATTAATTAATTATTTCCTGTCTGATATTTGTATCATAATCCAATTGATGCTACTTTTTTTATTTGACATGTAGAGTTATAGACAGTAAGAGAGAGAGAAATGTCTTCCTTCCATTGGTTCACTCCCCAAGTGAAAGCTATGGAGCCAGGAGTCAGGTGCTTCTTCCTTGTCTCCCATGTGGGTACAGGGGCCCCAGCACTTGGCCCATCCTCCACTGCCTCCTGGACTACAAAAGAGAGCTGGACTGGAAGAGAAGCAGCCCAGACTAGAACCTGGCACCCATTTGGGATGCTGGCGCCACAGGCAGAGGACCAACAAGTGAGCCATAGCACCTGCCCCAATGCTACTTTTTATATTTCTTTCTTCTTTTTTTTTGACAGGCAGAGTGGACAGTGAGAGAGAGAGAGACAGAGAGAAAGGTCTTCCTTTTCTGTTGGTTCACCCTCCAATGCCTGCTTCAGCTGGCGTGCTGCAGCCGGCACACTATGCTGACCTGAAGCCAGGAGCCAGGTGCTTCTCCTGGTCTTCCATGTGGGTGCAGGGTCCAAGAACTTGGGCCATTCTCTACTGCACTCCTGGGCCACAGCAGAGACCTGGACTGGAAGAGGAGCAACCTGGACAGAATCTAGCACCCCGACTGGGACTAGAACCCGTGTGCCGGCACCACAGGCAGAGGATTAGCCTATTGAGCCACGACGCCAGCCTACTTTTTATATTTCTAAAAATGAAAAAACACTGGTTCACTCCACATTTGGCTGCAACAGCCAGAGCTGTGCCAATCCAAAGCCAGGAGCCAGGAGTTTCTTCTGGGTCTCTCACCTGGGTGCAGAGGCCCAAGGATTTGGGCAATCTTCCACTGTTTTCCCAGGCCATAGAAGAGAGCTGGAATGGAAGAGGAGCAGCCGGGACTAGAACCGGTGCCAATATCTGATGTCAATGCTTTAGGCCAGGGCTTTAACACACTGAACCACAGTGCCAGCCCCACTGGATTCTATTTGATACTATTTTATTGAGAATTTTTGCATCTATATCCGTTAAGGATATTGGTGTATAGTTTTTTTTTTATTATTATTGCATCTCTGCTTTTGTAATTAAGGTAATGCTGGTCTCAAAGAATGGGTTTTGATGGATTCTATTCCTTTCAATTGTTTTGAATAATATAAAGGTTGTGAGTCAATTCTTCTTTTGAAGTTTGGTAGAATTCAGTCTCTTTAGGTCTGGAACAGTGGCATAGAAGTTTAAGCCTCCAATTGCAGTTTCTATATCCCATATAGGTACTGGATCAAGGCCCAGCTGTGCCACTTCCAATCCACCTTTGTGCTACTGCACCTTGGGCCCTTGCACCTATGTGGGAGATCCAGAAAAACTTCCAGGATCCTGGCTCTACTCTGTTCCAGCCCCAGACATTGCAGCCAAGCCGCCTCTCTCTCTTTCCCTTTCTCTCTCTCTCCTCTCTTTCTCTTTGTATCACTGCATATTAAATAATATTTTGGCCAGTGCCGTGGCTTAACAGGCTAATCCTCCGCCTTGCGGTGCTGGCACACCGGGTTCTAGTCCCGGTCGGGGCACCGATCCTGTCCCAGTTGCCCCTCTTCCAGGCCAGCTCTCTGCTATGGCCTGGGGAGGCAGTGGAGGATGGCCCACGTCCTTGGGCCCTGCACCTGCTTGGGAGACCAGGAGAAGCACCTGGCTCCTGGCTTCGGATCAGCATGATGCGCTGCCACAGCGGCCATTGGAGGGTGAACCAACAGCAAAAAGGAAGACCTTTCTCTCTGTCTCTCTCTCTCACTATCCACTCTGCCTGTAAAAAAAAAATAATAATAATATTTTAAAAATGAATTCAGTATCTTCTACAATGGTATTTGGAAAGTTGGATTTCCATATGCTGAAGTCTGAAACCAGTTTAATCCAACTCACAATGGATCAAGGATCTAAACCTAATACCCAAAAGCATCGAATTACTGGAGAAAAGTACAGAAGAAAGGCTACAAGATATTGGCCTCATCAAATAATTCTTGGGTAAGATCCCAGAAACACGGGTAATAAAACAAACACAAATAGATGATGTGATTACCTCAAGCAAGGAGTTGCTGCACACAAAAATTGAAATGATTAACAAAGCGAAGAAGTAATCAACAGAATGGGAGAAAATATTTGCAAAATATGCATCCAATAAAGGATTAATATCCAGAATAAATAAGAAGTTCAAGACATTTAACAACAAAACACACAATCTAGTTAAAAAATGGACAAATGGCACAAATAAGCATTTTTCAAAGGATGAACAAAAAAGGCCAACAGACAGATATAAAAAATTCAAGATCACTTCATCAGGGAAATGCAAATAAAAATCACAGTGAAGTAACACTTCACACCAGTTAGAATGGCTATCATCCAAAAATCAAAAATGACAAGTGCTGGCCACTATAATTAATAAATATTCTAAAATAAGTATTAAAACTATCACCCATTTATTTAGATTTCTATTGCCCTTCTAGTGTATCCATAATAGTCTGTTTCTTTTGTTTTTTTTCTCATCTCCCTCTTTTTAAACATAAGTTGTTCTAGAGCTCAATCCTTGATATTCTTTCCAATGACTTTTACTACCTTGTATGTACTAATGATTTCCAAATTTCTATCTCCAGCCCAGGAACCATCCCTTCATTTCAGATTAGTATAGCACACTGCCTACTTGAGATTTCTCTTTGATTATCTATTGTGTACTTAAATCCTAACACGTCCAAAATGTTAATAATATTACTCTTTCTCATACCTGTTCCCTATATATTCTTTACTACTTAAAACTCTTCAAAGTACAATCTACATTCACAGTATGTGTGAAAACCTGTCTTCTGGCCAGAATTCCTGGATTTGAATTTGTGGCCTGCTGCAGGTGGGCTGTATGAGTTTAGGCAAATCACTTGGCCTTCTTTTACCTAGTTACTTCCTTTACAAGATGCCTAATATGTTACCTACTTCACAGAACTATGAGGATTAAAATTGGTTTAACATATGAGCAATGCTTAATACAACACTTTGTGATTGTGTATTATGTTCTGGAAAATCTATTATCATCAATGCAAAGGGTTTTTTTCATACTGACACCTTCCAAGATAGATTTTAGTGACACAGAATCTTTAAAATAGCAATGAAATCAAACCTGGTTTATTTATTCCTATATATAATGAAAGTAACATTATATTTTATCTTTTGCTTTGCTAGAAAGTTTGACATAAAGTTAATTATTTATTAGTAATAATGTATTCTCCTTGTTCCTACATGTTGCTCTTTAAGTTAATCCCACTTGTAGAATATTACTGTACATTGAATAACCTATATACTTTATGAATAGGAGCAATGAATTTTAAAGGTACAGGTATTAAATAAAAAGATAATAGTTTTAACTGAAAGTGATCCCTGTTAAATTTAAGAGTGGAAAAAGAGAGGGAGGAGATGTACAATTTGGAACATGCTCAATCGGACTTGCCGCAAATGGTGGAGTTAGAAATGTGCCAGGGGATTCCAATACAATCCCATCAAGGTGGCATGTACCAATGCCATCGCACTAGTCCAAGTGATCAATTTCAGCTCACAATTGATGGCTCTGATAGGTCTAAGAGTAAAAGGGATCACACAAACAAGACAAGTGTCTGCTAATGCTAACTGATAGAATCAAAAAGGGAGAGAAAGATCCAACATGGGAAGTGGGATACACAGCAGACTCATAGAATGGCAGATGCCCTAAACAACACTCTGGCCTCAGAATCAGCCCTCAAGGCATTCGGATCTGGCTGAAGAGCCCATGAGAGTACAGAGTAACTGTACTGTAACTGGCTTGAAAGAAGAGCAGCCAGGACTCAAATTGGTGTCCATATGAAATGCCAGTATTGTAGGGGGTGGTTCAACCCATTGTGCCACAACATTCCTCTCTTCCATCTTCTGTGGTGAGCTATTTCTAAAATGCTTTACTATTTTAGAACTAGGGGTTGTGTTGTAGGAATCTTTTGTGTTGCACTATAGGAGTTCTTCATATATTCTGGGTACCATTATTTTATCAGGTATATTTTCAAGTATTTTTTTGCTTTGATTTTCACTCTTTAAATTGTATTTTAAAGAGAACTTTTTTGAGCAGTTGTCAGCATGTAGCAAATCTTTTATTACAAATAATTAAATCTCTCAATAATGTATCAAACACCATTTCATATCACTAACACGGAGCAGAGTAGACATTCAGGACTAGAACTGAGGGAGAAGTATTCAGTTTCAAGCATCTGAGCACATCACATGGTGACCAGACAAAGCTTAGATGTCATTTCCCCACGTTATCCATCTGTGTGCCTCAAACATCTCTCAGTGGAGACAACAGATTCTCTTTTGTATTTTAAGTGCAGGAAGTCAAGAGAGCTAAAATTCAGTGAGAACACGTCAATCTCAGTTCAACTCAGTTTAATAAAAAACCCAAAATTAAATTAGTTGTTTTCAGGGGAAAGAGGGAAAGGCAGGTATTGGATAAGAGTCAAAACTGACAATGTTCAGTGGCTGTACATGGCTTGTGGCAACCCTGCAGACTGTCATATGATACTTTAAAATAAAGTGGCTTTTGTGGCTTTTTGTCTCTTGGTATTGTAAACATATGCTGTTTAATGTTACCCAAATTTAAACTTTCTGCAAACAGTTTGCTCATGAGGAAATTGATTTCGTCAATCATTGTGTTTGTTTTTATAGGATAACATTTTCATTATAGAATTAGTACAGACATATGCCTCCTCATCTTTTGAAAAGTGTGTAGAATTATACTATCTATTTATAAAATATTTGGAAGAATGCATCAGTGTAGCTATCTGGGCCTGGCATTGCTTTCTAGGAAGATTTTTGACTCTGACTTTATTTTACTTTATAGATACAGGTTAATACAGGTGATGAATTCCTTTTTGACTGAGTTTGTCTTTCAAGGAACTTGTCTATTTTAAGTTGGCATGTTTCTTCAAGAAAATCTCTATCATTAATATCTCAAGAATATGTACTATATCACATAATTTGTACATTTTCATTTTTTCTTGATCAACCTGACTGGACAGATTTTATCAACTTCACTTTTTCCTCACATGGTTTTGTTACATTGGGTTTTCCCATTTTTCCCCCAGGTTTTTTTTTTTTTGACAGGCAGAGTTAGACAGTGAGAGAGAGACAGAGAATGGTCTTCCTTCTGTTGGTTCACCCTCCAAATGGCCACCACGGCTGGCATGCTGCACTGATCCAAAGCCAGGAACCAGGTGCTTCTTCCTGGTCTCCCAAGTAGCTGCAGGGCCCAAACGCTTAGGCCATCCTCCACTGCCTTCTCGGGCCACAGCAGAGAGCTGGACTGGAAGAGAAGCAACCAGTACAGAACTGGAACCCCTACAAGGACTAGAACCCGGAGTACTGGCGCCGCAGGTGGAGGATTAGCCTAGTGAGCCATGGTGTTGGCCTTTTTCCCAGTTTTATTGATGTTTTTCTTCTGTCACAATGAAGTTGGTCATGAAAACAGGCTGGTGTGCAGGCGTTGAGAGAGACAAGCACATTTAGGTTGCTTGGCTCAGGATCAGTGGTATGGCTTCTTCACCCTGAGGCCATCCTAGCTACCAGAGGCCATGTCCTGCACTGTGCAGTGCTGTGGGGCACACTTAGTGGTGTCTGAGCCAAGTTATGCATGGAGTTGAGGCCTCACAGCCAGCAAGGTTCAGGAAGAGATCATCAGCGGGCAACCCTCTGGTAGCAACAAGAAGTCCACCAAGGGCACACTCGCTCCTTCCAGGAGCCACCTGGCCCACACAGCCACAGGTCCCTGTGCCCAGCAGCGACTCCAGCCCAGGGCTCCACCTCTGTTCCCGCAGGGCTGACCTTGTTCTCCGTGGCGGTACTGGCGACCCTGCTACTGGAACAGATCGCGGGAGCTGTGTCAGGATTGAAGTGGCTAAGGCCAGAGGTGCTGCAGCTCCTGGGGCTACATTTTACATATTTTATCTTGGTTTTAGTAGTTGATTGGGAAAGCTTAGGGAGTTATCATAGCCTTTGCAGCTTATAAACTAAAGAGATCACCACAGATCCTGGCAGGGTTGGGGTCTCTCGAGTGCCTGCTTCCTGGTTGCTATATGGCTTTTCCAAGAATCCTCAGGTGGATAAAGGGTAAAAATTCTCATTGTGTCTGGCCAGCACGGTGGCTGAATAGGCTAATCCTCTGCCTGCGGCACCGGCACACTGGATTCCAGTCCTGGTCGGGGCGCTGGATTCTGTCCCGGTTGCCCCTCTTCCAGTCCAGCTCTCTGCTGTGGCCCAGGAGTGCAGTGGAGGATGACCCAAGTACTTGGGCCCTGTGCCCACATGGGAGACCAGGAGAAGCACCTGGCTTCTGGCTTCGGATCAGCGTGGTGCACTGGCTCTGGTGGCCTTTGGAGGGTGAACCAATGGCAAAAGGAAGACCTTTCTCTCTGTCTCTCTCTCTCTCTCACTGTCCACTCTACCTGTCAAAAAAAAAAAAGATTCTCATTGTGTCTGTTTTATAAGGCTGCTGATCCCACCTGAGCAGCTTATGGCCTTACCAGGCAATAACACCATCCTGGTGATTATGTTTCAGCATTTAAATGGTATGTTCAGATCATGGCAGATACTTATTTTCACTCTCTACGTGCTGTTGTGGAGTTAATTAGCTCCTGTTTTTCTAGCGTCTTTAGTTGGAAATCAAGTTCACTGATTTGAAACTAATATCACTGGTTTCAAATTTTTTTCATTGTGATCTTTTTTTATAAAAAGCTTCTGAATCCCCCTCTAGAGACATTTAAAACTAAAATGTTTCAATTATGTGCTCTGATAGCTACATTAAACAAGTTTTCTTATGTTATATTCACCTTCAGTTAAAATACTTTCTCTCTACTCCCTTCAGAGAAAGGTACCTCCATCTTTGATGGCCCTGTTCTTTCCACTGGGATCTCACTCACAGAAATCTTTCATTTAGGTCTTCTTTTTTTTCTTTTCCATGGTGTCTTGGCTTTCCATGCCTGCTATACTCTCATGGGCTCTTCAGCCAGATCCGAATGCCTTGAGGGCTGATTCTGAGGTCAGAGAGTGTTGTTTAGGACGTCTGCCATTCTATGAGTCTGCTGTGTATCCCACTTCCCATGTTGGATCTTTCTCTCCCTTTTTGATTCTATCAGTTAGTATTAGCAGACACTTGTCTTGTTTGTGTGATCCCTTTTACTCTTAGACCTATCAGAGTCATCAATTGTGAACTGAAATTGATCACTTGGACTAGTGCGATGGCATTGGTACATGCCACCTTGATGGGATTGTATTGGAATCCCCTGGCACATTTCTAACTCCACCATTTGGGGCAAGTCCGATTGAGCATGTCCCAAATTGTACATCTCCTCCCTCTCTTTTTCCCACTCTTATATTTAACAGGGATCACTTTTCAGTTACAATTTAAACACCTAAGAATAATTGTGTGTTAATTACAGAGTTCAACCACTAGTACTAGAACAACAACAACAAAAATACTAAAAAGGATAAAGTATTACATTGTACATCAAGAGTCAGGACAAGAGCTGATCAGGTCATTGTTTCTTATAGTGTCCATTTCACTTCAACAGGACTTCCACTTTGACTATGACCCTATCGGAATAAGATCAAAGTCGGCGAACCCTAAAGGCTTCCATAGCCTTGGCAACTCATGAATAGAGCCTAGGGAGATTACTGACGCCATAAACAAGAGTGTCAAATTGTTAAGTCAGCAACAGGAGTCGCTGTGTACTTACATCTCATGTGGGATCTGTCCTTAATGTGTTGTCTAATGTGAAGTGATGCTATAACTAGTACTGAAACAGTATTTTTACACTTTGTGTTTCTGTGTGGGTGCAAACTGATGAAATCTTTACTAATTATATACAGAATCTATCTTTGTATATAAAGATAATTGGAAATGGAAAAAAAACCGGTGTTAAATTGGAAATGACATAGAAAATTAATTAATTTTTAAAAAAAATATCATGTAGTGGCCGGCACCGTGGCTCACTAGGCTAATCCTTCGCCTTGCGGCGCTGGCACACCAGGTTCTAGTCCCGGTCGGGGCACCGATCCTGTCCCGGTTGCCCCTCTTCCAGGCCAGCTCTCTGCTGTGGCCAGGGAGGAGTGCAGTGGAGGATGGCCCAAGTCCTTGGGCCCTGCACCCCATGGGAGACCAGGATAAGCCCCTGGCTCCTGCCATTGGATCAGTGTGGTGCGCCGGCCGCAGCGTGCTACCGTGGCGGCCATTGGAGGGTGAACCAACGGCAAAAGGAAGACCTTTCTCTCTGTCTCTCTCTCACTGTCCACTCTGCCTGTCAAAAATAAAAAAAAATATCATGTAGGATCTCTGTCTTTAATGTGCTGTACACTGTTATTTAATGCTATAACTAGTACTCCAACAGTATTTTTTCACTTTGTGTTGCTATATGGGGGCAAACTGTTGAAATCTTTATTTAATATATACTAAACTGATCTTCTGTATATAAAGAGAATTGAAAATGAATCTTGACGTGAATGGAAGGGGAGAGGGAGCGGGAAAGGGGAGGGTTGCAGGTGGGAGGGAAGTTATGGGAGGGGGGAAGCCATTGTAATCCATAAGCTGTACTTTGGAAATTTATATTCATTAAATAAAAGTTTAATAAAAAAAACTTTCTCTCTATTTGCTCTTGGACTCAGGTTTATTGCAATGTACGCTACTTACTTTCTGAGTATTTGAATATTTTCCAGACACTTGTTGTGATACTTCTTTCTGATTTGATTGGTTTGTGTTCATAGAGCATAATTTACATCATTTGATTTTATCCTTTTTTTTAACTTTTATTTAATGAATATAAATTTCCAAAGTACAGTTTATGGACTACAATGGCTTCCCCCTCATAACTTCCCTCCCAACCGCAACCCTCCCCTTTCCCGCTCCCTCTCCCTTTCCATTCACATCAAGATTCATTTTCAATTCTCTTTATATACAGAAGATCAGTTTAGCATATATTAAGTAAAGATTTCAACAGTTTACACCCACACAGAAACACAGAGTGAAAAATACTGTTTGAGTAGTAGTTATAGCATTAAATCACAATGTACAGCACATTAGGACAGAGATCCTACATGAAGAGTAAGTGCACAGTGACTCCTGTTGTTGACTTAACAAATTGAAACTCTTGTTTATGGCATCAGTAATCCCCCTAGGCTCTTATCATCAGTTGCCAAGGCTATGGAAGCCTTTTGAGTTCACTAACTCTGATCATATTTTGACAAGGTCATAGTCAAAGTGGAAGTTCTGTCCTCCCTTCAGAGAAAGGTACCTCCTTCTTTGATGACCTGTTCTTTCCACTGGGATCTCACTCACGGAGATTTTTCATTTAGGTCATTTTTTTTTCCAGAGTGTCTTGGATTTTCATGCCTGAAATGTTCTTATGGGCTTTTCAGCCAGATCCGCATGCTTTTATCCTTTATTAATGTCTGGTTTATGCTTTATGACATCTACTTTGGTAAGTGTTCTATGGTTATGTGAGAGTAGTGTTTTGGATTGGATATTCTTACTGATTTTCTCCTTAATTATTCTGTTATTTGCTGAGTGAGAAATATTGGAATATCAGATGATACTTCTAATTTGTTTCTTTTTTGAAGCTATCTTATTTTATGACATACATTTGACCTTATAAATATTGTATAAATATCCATAATTTGTATTTTCTTAGTTAATGGAATTGCTTATAATTATAAAATGACATTTTTAATTGCTTATGGGAGTTTTGGCTATGAAATTAACCTTGGTAAGACTCATATTCCTCAGTTTTCTGTTTCAAGTGTTAGTGTGGTACATATGTATCAATATAGTTCAGCTTATCTGTGGTCAAACTGGTTTATTTCATAGGTTATTACTCCATTCTGCTTTGTTTTAGGTTAATAAATTATTTTATGATTTGATTGTATATCTATTTCAGGAGGAATTATTAACTACAACTCTTTGTTTTGCTATGATTTAGCCGCTTTACCAATGATGATATATGACTTTAATTCATCAGTGTCCATCTGGAAGTAACTATCCTACATTATATGTGATACAATAAAATATACTCTAAGTCTAGGAAAAAATTGCCATTTTTCCTTTAGATCTTTCCTATGTCTCCATTTGGGAGGCAATCCTTTACTCACTTGAAGTTCTATCAAAGATCATCACAGTCTCAATGTTATACATCTTTTTTGTGATATATAATTTACATTAATTCCCATCCAGTACAGTGACAATCTATGACATTGTAATTTACATCTTTACAAGTGTTGTTAGTTTTAAAAAACTATCTTCCATGCTTCTACTTACCATTTTTGACATTTATTTTTGATACAGGTAAGCACCTTAAAAACAGCTTGATCTTTTTCAGTCTTGCTCTCATGATTTGTTGTGTGGATCAGAACCACACTCAGCCTATGGATAAATTCCTACTCTTATGGCAAAAAATATTCTCATTACTTTAATCATTGTCCCATGTCTTGGTATTTCCTTAGTCTGACTGCTGAGAATGGATGTTTGATCTGAGCACCATGGGCACAAGTCCAAATTTCCTCTAATCTTTATAGATGTCATACCTACAGTCTTTATTTTTTTTCTGGTGGGCTTTTCCCAGAATCCTCAGATGGATAAAGGGTAAAGATTCTCATTGTGTCTGGCCAGCGCTGCGGCTGAATAGGCTAATCCTCCACCTGAGGCACCAGCACACTCAGTTCTACTCCCAGTCGGGGTGCCAGATTCTATCCCAGTTGCCCCTCTTCCAGGCCAGCTCTCTGCTGCAGCCTGGGAGTGCAGTGGAAGATGGCCCAGGACCTTGGGCCCTGCACCCACATGGGAGACCAGGAGAAGCACCTGGCTCCTGGCTTCGGATCAGCATGGTATGCACTGCTTATGACTTCACCAAATATCCAAACAAGGCTCTCTAAATGACTCCAGGGTTCTTTCTCATTACTCTCTTTTCTTCTCCAGAATTCCCTATGATACCATACTGACATGATGTCCCAGAACATGCAGCGTCATTACATCAATGCAAGGAGTCTGTACACTCTACCTCAGTTCCCTCTCCCTGTGACAGGGCCTGGAATTTCTCTGCTAGGAGCTGCAGAATTTGAGAGGTCTACTTTATTTCTTTTTCATCTTTCAGATATTGTGTTCTTTGCCTCAGGTCCTTTATTATGAAAATTAATGATAAATGCAGGTTTTCTCTTATGTTTTTGATTGTTTCATGTAGGGATGTAAAGAACAACCGTTACTTCATCTTGGCTACAAGCAAATTTCAGCTGAGCTTCAGCATGTGCTATAGACTGGTTGGAATACTCTTCATTCTTTTCTTAATTCCTATGTTTTCATCCTTTATGTCTTAGTCTACTCACGTTATCTTCAGGAAAATGTTCCCTAGACCCAATATGAATTGAATTTTCTCATGTGATCATTAACCTGTTATCTTAGCAAACCCATATAAATCCAGAGTTTTAACTTGATTTTAATTTCCTCTCCTCTAGACTCTAATCTAAATAAGAACAGGAATCCTATTTGTATTATTTGCAAAGCCAAGTATAATGTCTTACACAGTGTGGGTTTTCAATATATATTGGTACACTACATGAATTAGTGAATGGGAAAAGGAACATATGTTTATATAAAAATATTCATATATATTTATTTTATTTCATCCCAGATAAGTTATTATTTCAGAATATTGAAAATTCAGGCTGCATTTTTATATGAAAGATTAGTATAATTGGATTAAGTGTATGAAAAATAAAGTAAAAGGATTAAAAAAATCTTTGCAATAAGATAAATGAAATCATTTATCCCCAATCAATAGTTGGGTGGGATCAAGAATGCTGTACTGGCTGGTGCCATGGCTCATTAGGCTAATGCTGTGTCTGTGGCACCAATACTCCGGGTTCTAGTCCCAGTTGGGATGCCAGTTCTGTTCCAGTTTCTCCTCTTCCAGTCCAACTCTCTGCTGTGGCCCAGGAAGGCAGTGAAGGATGGCCCAAGTACTTGGGCTCTGCACCTGCATGGGAGACTAGGAGGAAGCACCTGGATCCTGGTTTTGGATCAAAGTAGCATGCCAGCCATAGCAGACATTTTGGGGGAGAACCAATGGAAGAAAGACCTTTTTCTCTGTCTCTCTCACTGTCTAACTCTGCCTATTTAAAAAAAATGCTGTATTTTGAGGTATTATCTCTTTACATTTCCTAAAAAAAAACCTGAAACTGAGTGACAGAGATGTAGACACCCACACACTCACACGTACACACACAGAAAATGGGAAGGGGTAGAGAGAGAGCACTCACCCACTAATAAACTCCCCCAAATGCCTGATGCCTGCAAAATTTTGGAGCAGAACAAGAATCAACAAAAATAATGGAGCTCAGTCTAGGTTTCCCACATGATGGCAGGAACTCAGTTACTTGAGCCATAACTAGTTTATCCCAGGTCTTTATTGATAGGAAGTTGGAGTCACAAAACACAGCCAGAAATTCAACTCAGGTTTTTAAATTTGAACAGGAACATTTTAACTACAGGTCAAATGCTCACCCTTGATGTATTCACTTAGTTAAAAAATACTTAGAATTTTTTATCACTAATATATATTCTGGTAATTTACAGAGGAGAAAATGTTGTCTTAGGGGATATGAAATTCTTTGTGACTAGTCACATACACACACATTATATATAGGACTATATTATGTATATATAATGGATTTTTAGAGATAAATAGTCCATTTCAGTTATATAATAATGAAAAATTTAAAAATTTACAAATGAGCATAAATGAATTTCATGCCAATTTCCAGGATAATTAGAAAGGAAATGTACTATATCTAGAATTTACATTTTTGAAATTCAAAATTAAACATAAATTGAAAATCCCCTGATGCCACAGGAATACAAAAGATCACAAGAGAATTCCATGAATGAACATGCACTGACAAATTTATAACCCAGAGGAAATGGATGAATCCCTAGGAATATGCAACTTAACAAAATTGAGTTAGGAAGAAGTAGAAAATATGAAAGGAACACTAACTAGCAAGGCAATTAAACAAATACTAAAATGCATCTAGTTAAAGTAAATCTAAAACTTATACATTTACCTACTAGATTCTATAAAATACATAAATAAGAACTTGTAACAATTCTATAATTCTTCTGAGAGAATAAGAGAAAATATTTCTAAGCTTGTTTTATAAGACCATCTATTCTAATTCAAAAGCCAAGCTGCAGGGCTGATGTTGTTGTGTAGCAAGTTAAGCCCACACTTGCTGTGTTGGCTGGCATTCATAAGAGAAGAAAGCTACAGGTCAGCATCCCCGACTGGCATAGATGAAACATTTTGGACAGAGTCTGAACAAACCATATTCAACAGCACATTAAAAAAAAAAGATGCTCAAGCCAGATTTCCAGAAATGCAAGGATAATTCACCACATGTAAATCAGTTAATATAAAGATTAGCATAATAAAGAACAAAACACATGATTACCTCAAGAAAAGCACAAAATATATTTGGCAGAATTAGTTTTTATCATAAGAACTTTAAAAAAAGCTGCAGGAGGAACTTGACAAGTTCTACTGGTTCCACCTTCCCCACTCTCTGGACACTCATTCTCCCATACTCACCATTCCATGGCTTCCTCTTCAAAGAGAGAGGGTCACTGAGCCACCCCAAACTGCTCTGCACAACTGAGCCTGGAGATGACTGTTACATGAAGATTTCCCATGGTTACATAATGTGCCCCCACCACTTCACACCTGATTGGACAGTTTGAAAACCCAATGCCATGTATGACATCACAAATGCTATAGCCAATCAGCAACCACCCTAGCAAAGTGGGGGAGGCAGCCACTTGGAGCTATGCCAGGTTGGAGGAGTGAGCCACCAGGCCTCAGGTCTGAAGCTGGCTCCTCAAAAGCCTGATTCTTCTGATTGTAGGGGACTCAACAGTTTCATGTTCCTGCATGGATCTTGTGATATAGAGCTTGCAATGGATTTGCAATAAACCTACTTAAGGTGAGTTACAATGTACCAGCTATGAACACTTTCTTATTTTTTTAAATTGGTGCACATATATTGGCATTTTAGGAATTGCTTAAGCACAAGGTATATTGTTCAGCTTTAACAGATACTGTCTACAGTTTCCCAAGTCAGTTTCACCAATTTACTCTCCTATCAGCAGCACTGCATTGTTCCAGTTGCTTCATCTCTATAATACTTCTAATATTTTCATCAGGTTAGTGGTATGTACTTGCTGTCTAATTTTTGCTTTACTTTTCATTCAATGTAATAATACAGAAGTTTGCACTTGATCTTAGCCAAAAGGCCGAAAAGCGATAATAATACAGAAGTTTGCATAAGCAACTGTTAAAATGTTTATATCACTTTAATTTTTTCCACTTAAAAATATAAAGAGAATACTACATAGTTTAAATGTTCCTTGCTTAATAGTGTCTTTGAAATAACAAAAACTCCTAATTGAATGAAATGCAGCTTATCAATGCTTTTTTTAACTTAGTATTCTGTATAAGCCTATGAAAAGTTGTAGCCCTCTGTGTAAGACGTACTAAGTTATCTGAACATTGCTGAGCAGTAGAATTTTCTGACATTGGAAATTTTCTTAACTAAGACTTAACACCTGAAATATGGTTAAGTGAAATGGAGGGATTTTATTTTAAGTACAAATAATTTTAATTAATTTAAGCTTAAATTTAGACAGACACATTTGGATACTGGTTGCAGTAGTTACAGAGGCTTGCTTGTTTTTACTTACGCAGTTAGATAATAAATCCATTGAAACTGCTTTTTGAATATGGTATAGGAGTCAATATTGATTTTTTCCATGTACAAATCCAGTTGAATTTTCAATATACACACCACTGTTTAATAAAAAGAGCACCCTTATTTCACGATATACTCTGCAGTGCCATCTGTGTTATAAAGGAAGTGGCTCTATACATTTATTCTACTTCTTTTTTTTATTTGACAGGTAGAGTTATAGACAGTGAGAGAGAGAGACAGAGAGAAAGGTCTTCCTTCTGTTGGTTTGCTCCCCAAATCGCCGCTATGGCCAGTGATGCGCCAATCCAAAGCCAGAAGCCAGGTGCTTCTTCTTGGTCTCCCATGCAGGTGCAGGGGCCCAAGCACTTGGGCCATCCTCCACTGCCCTCTTGGGCCACAGCAGAGAGCTGGACTGGAAGAGGAGCAAACGGGACTAGAATCCAGCACCCATATGAGATGCTGGTGCTGCAGGCAGAGGATTAACCACATGAGCCATGGTGCTGGCCCTCAACATTTGCTCTACTTCTGAACTATTTATTTCTTTTGTCCACATGTCTATTTTAGTATCAAGAGCATTCTGTGTTAACTACAGTAGCTTTAACTTTGAAATCACATGCAAGTGTGTAAGATCTTCAGTTTTCTTTTTCTGCTTCCTGATTATCATAGCTATTTTAGACCTTTGTATTTCTGTGTAAACTGTAGAAACAACATCATTTTTTTTATCAAAAATTGCTTATCTGATTTTTAATTGGTATCACATCCAATCTTTAGAAAATCTGGGGTTTATCTACAATGTTTTCCTTGGATATTTATTGAGCCTATAAATGGATTTTGTTGACATTGATAATATTGAGATGTGATCTGTCCGAAGCCAGGAGCCAGGAGCTTCCTCTAGGTCTCTCACACGTGTGCAGGGGCCCAAGGACTCGGGTCATCTTCCATGCTTTCCCAGCCAATAGCAGAGAGCTGTATTGGAAATGGAGCAGCTGGGTCTTGAACTGGCATCCATATAGGATGCCGGCACTTCAGGCCAGGGTGTTAACCTGCTGTGCCACAGTGCCAGCCCCTCTTTGCTCATTTTTAAACTGGATTTATTTTTGAGTTATGGATATACTTTCATATTAATCCTTTGTTGGAGCTTGCAAATATTTTCTCCCATTTTTTCAGACTTCTCTGAACTCCCTGATTGCTTCTTTTGCTGTGCAGAAGCTTCTGAGTTTGATATAAATTCATTTGTCTAGTTCTTCATTTGTCAGTGTTTTGGGGGTCTTATCCAAGAAGTCATCATGTTACACAAATATCTTGAAGAGTTTCCCCCTGTATTTTCTTTCAGAAAGTTCAGAGCCAGAGATTAAAATCTTAAATTTAGGTTTTTGATCCACCTTGAGTTGATTTTATATATAATGAGAGGTTAATACCACACACACACACACACACACACACTTTAGTTTTGAAGAACTATTTATTGAAAAGACTACCAGTTTTTTAATGTACATTCTATGGAACTTTGGTCAAAAATCAGTGCCTGAATGCACATGAAGTAATTTCTGGACATTTTATTTTCTTCCATTGATCTATTTGACAATTTTATGTTATTACTGAAAGTTTGTAATATGCTTTGAATCAGGTACTATAATGCCTCAACTTTTATTGAAAAATGAAATGACACAGATTGCTAGGTACGAGATCAATATAGGGCTTGGCATTGTGGCATAGCATGTAAAGCTACTGCCTGCAAAGCCAGCATTCCAAATGGGTACCAGTTTGAATCCTGGTACCTCCATTTCTGATCCAGCTCCTTGCTAATAGCCTAGGAAAGCTGTGGAAGATGCCCCATGTTCTTGGACCCCTGAACCCATGTGGGAGACCAGAAGAATATCCTGGTTTCTGGCTGGCTCTGGCCTGGCCTAGTTTAGTTGTTGTAGCCATTTGGGGAGTGAAGCAGTAGATGGAAGATCCTCTCTCACTCTCTCTCCCCCCCCTCCTCTTTCTCTCTCTGTAACTCTGCCTTTCAAATTAATAAAGAAAAAAATTAAAAAATATTTTAAATGAGACCTATCTATCTAATCAACAGAACTGCTATGTACAAAGACACAAATAGGAAACAATTTTAAAGGACACAGACTAGAAAATGAATACCCATACGAGAAACTAAACAAGGAAGGACTAATCTATGTAATATCGTCAAGTTTTATTTAAAAAATCTACAGTAGTAACCAAATTCCTATCAGTTTGTTTGACAAAGATTTTAAATGAAGTTTGAGAAAACATTGATTTATAAATTCTAACAGCTTTTTGGTGTAGTGGTTGGTTTTTATCCAGGTACATCATGAAATTTGCAAATGTTGATTTTAAAAGTTTATTTATTTATTTGAAAGGCAATTACAGAGAAGGCAAGGCATAGAAAGAGAAATATTCCATCTATTTTTTCACTCCCCAAATGGCTGCAACAACCAGGCCTGGGTCAGTCTGAAGCCAGGAGCTAGAGATTTATCCAAGTCTCCCACATGGGTTCAGGGGCCCAAGCACTTGGTCCATCCTCTGCTGCTTTCCCAGGTGCATAAGTAGAGAGGTGGATCATGAGTGGAGCACCCAAGAATCCAACTGGTGACCCTATGGGATGCTCACACTGCAAGTGGTGGCTTTACCCATGATACCACAGAGCTGATCCCAAATATGGCTATTTTGAATTACTACTTTCCAATTTTAATTACCTTGTTTATTTTCCCTCCCAAAATGTTCTCGCTAGTACTTCCAACAATATACTGAATCAGACTGGTGAAAAAGGGACATTTTTCTCTTATTCTGTATTTGAAAAGAAGTGATTTCTGCTTTATACCTTTCAGTATAAAAGTAGCTATTGGTCTGTCTGTTGGTTTTTTTGTTTGTTTGTTTGTTTTTTTTTTGTTTTTTGACAGGCAGAGTGGACAGTGAGAGAGAGACAGAGAGAAAGGTCTTCCTTTTGCCATTGGTTCACCCTCCAATGGCCACCGCGGTAGGCGCGCTGCGGCCGGTGCAGCGCGCCGATCCGATGGCAGGAGCCAGGTGCTTCTCCTGATCTCCCAAGCAGGTGCAGGGCCCAAGGACTTGGGCCATCCTCCACTGCACTCCCTGGCCACAGCAGAGAGCTGGCCTGGAAGAGGGGCAACCGGGACAGGATCGGTGCCCCGACCGGGACTAGAACCCGGTGTGCCGGCGCCGCAAGGCGGAGGATTAGCCTAGTGAGCCACGGCACCAGCAGTGTTGGTCTGTCTTATAAAGGCTTTATAATTTTGAGATGTGTTCCTTTTAACCTAATTTGTAGAGGATTTTTTTTATTAGAGATATTCGATTTTATCAACTGCTTTCTGTGTCTGTTAAAATGCTCACTTGATTTTTCCCTCATTCTGTTGATGTGATTTATGAGGTTTTTGATTTCCAAATGTTGAATCACCCTTGCATCTTTAGATGAAGTCAAACTTACTATTATGTATAATCATTGGTGTAGCTTTGGATTTGGTTTACTGGTGTTTTGTTGAAAACTTCCACATTTATGTTCATCAAGCATCCTGGTCTGTAGTTTTATTTTTTGTGTTGTGTCTTTGGTTTTGGTATTGGTAATGCCAGCTTTCTGAAAAGTTTTTTATAGTTTTCTTTTCTTTTTAAAAAATATTTATTTACTTGAAAGGCAGTTACACAAAGGCAGGGGGAGGGGTAAGAGAAATAGCAAAAGCAAGAGTGAGCAAGAGAGAAAGAGTCTTTCATCCATTGGTTTACTTCCCAAATGGCTGCAATGGCCAGGGCTGAACCAATCCTAAGACAGGAGCCAGGAGCTTCTTCTGGGTTTTCCTCAGGGGTGCAGGGGTCTAAGGACTTGGGCCATCTTCTACTGCATTCCAAGGCCATTAGCAGAGAGCTGGATCTGAAGTAGAGCTGCCAGGCTTCAAATTTTCAAATTGGCACCCACGTGGGATGAGGGCACTCAGGCCAGGTCTTTACCTGCTTCTGCCACAGTGCTGGCCCCTTACAGTTTTGTATACTCTAAAATATTTTGCAATAATTTGAAGAGCATTTGAGTTATCCCTTTTTAAATGTTTTATAGAATTTATCACTTTCCTTGATGGGAAACTTTTATTAATTATTACTTCAGTAGTATTTCTTCCTATGGCCTATTTATATTTTCTATATCTTCCTTGTTTAATCTTAATATGTTACACATATTCAGGAATTTACTTGAGGCTTTTCAATTTGTTAACACACAGTTGTTCATAGCAGCTTTTTATGACCCATCATATTCTGTAGTATCAATTGTTATGCCTACTTTTCTTCTCAAACTTTATTTATTGAGGTTTTTTTCTTCTTTCTTTTGTTACTCTGGATAAAGGCTTTTCTAATTTGTTTATCTTCTTAAAGAACCAGCTATTTGTTTTATATCTCTAATATTCTTTTAGTTTCAATTTCATTTATGATTGTTCTTATATTTGTTTTTTTCTTGTGCCCTGCTAATTTTTGCCTATGGCTTGTTTTTCTTTTTCTGTGTTTTTTAAAAGATTTATTTTTTTTTGAAAGTCAGAGTTACACAGAGAGAGAAGAGGCAGAGAGAGAGGTCTTCCATCCACTGGTTCCCTCCCCAATTGGCCATAATGACCAGCACTGCGCTGATCTGAAGCCAGGAGCTTCTTTCAGGTCTCCCACACAGGTGCAGGTTCCCAAGGACTTGGGCCATCTTCTACTGCTTTCCCAGGCCATAGCAAAGAGCTGGATAGAGGCCGGCACCATGGCTTACTTGGCTAATCCTCCACCTGTGGTGCTGGCACCCCAGGTTCTAGACCCGGTTGGGGCACTGGGTACTAGTCCCGGTTGCTCCTCTTCCAGGTCAGCTCTCTGCTGTGGCCCGGGAGGGTAATGGAGGATGACCCAAGTGCTTAGGTCCCTGCACCCACATGGGAGACCAGGAGGAAGCACCCAGCTCCTGGCTTTGGATTGGCACAGCACTGGCTGTGGCAGCCATTAGGGGAGTGAACCAATGGAAGGAAGACCTTTCTGTCTCTCTCTCACTGTCTATAACTGTCTCTGTTTATCTCTCTCTCACTCTCTAACTCTGCCTGTCCAAAAAAGAAGAAGAAGAAGAAGAAGAAGAAGAAGAAGAAGAAGAAGAAGAAGAAGAAGAAGAAGAAGAAGAAGAGGAGGAGCTAGATAGAAACTGGAGGAGCCGGGTCTTGAACCGGTGCCCAGCACTTCAGGCCAGGGTGTTAAACCACTGCATCACAGCGCTGGCCACTTTTTCTGGGTTTTTGAGATGTAGCATTGGACCATTTATTTAAGATCTTTCAAATTTAAATGTAAGCACTTGTTATTATAAAATTCCCTCTTAATACTACTTTTGCTGTGTTCTATGCTTTGATATGTTGTGTTTTCATATTCATTTGTTTTAAGAAATTTTCTGACCCTTTTTAATTTTTTAACATGATACATTGGTCATCATGTTGTTTAATTTTCATGTACCTGTGAACTTTCCAATGCCCTTTATTATTATTTATGTCTAGTTTGATTTCAGTCTGAGAAGGTAGGTACATGGTATGATTTCAAACTTTGGAAGTTTTTGAGACTTGATTTCTCCATTAGTAATCAGTGTCAGCATTGTCTACATGTGCAACAGATTTCTGTTCTTCAGCCTTTTGCAGATGTTAAAATATGACTTTGAAGTGGCATGAGCTTCCATAGGTTCTTAGTCTCTAGAGTTGTCAGTCATACTGGGGTTTGTGATGTCTGTATCCACATTTCTGGTCATGCTACCCTTTTCTGCCAGGCAAATATGAATATTTCTGGTGCTTGTTGCAGTGAAAATTATGGCCTTTTTACTATACTATGTGGATAAGACATTCCCCATGTTCTGATATGTTAGCCTGACTAATACCCAGAAATTTAGCATCATGAGTTCAAGTCCCAAGTCTGGGAAATGTTAAGGAGACATTCCCTGAGTCCTACAGGGTGAATACAGTTTATGCTAAGGGTTGTGTATCAGCAGGTCTGGGTCTGGAGCACTGGAATGCTTATAGGCTCCATTCCCTAGGGTCTAGGTGTATTTACATGACTCTCTGAAATACAGTACAGAGTTAACAGCCCTGTAGATACAGGATACAGTGGGGTCCTTATCCAGGTCTCTTGGGTTTACTGCCAATTATTCCAGGGATTGAATTCCAGCCTGAAGCATACAAAGATAGGTAGGACTGTATATATATATATATCTCCCACAGATGAGTGTTATTCCAGGGTTTATAACACCAGCAGCAGAAATCCTAGAGCTTCAGATATTGGAGAGAACTTTCCTTTGTGCCCACAAGGCATGCAAAAATGATGCACTGTCTTGCCTTCCAGCACCATGTGGTAAGAGTTTTAGAAGAGGCCGCCTTAGTTCTGGTACTCTGGAATTGTGTATGAGATGCTACTGGTTACTAGCCATATGAGGCCATGAGAATTCCTCTATATCATACAGAGCAAGCAAGTAGAGCTCCAGAGCTCCTGCAGTTGCAGAATTCACAAGGGCTGCTCTCTACCATGGAAAATGCCCATGCTGTTTCTGGGGAATTCTGGTAGCAAAGGGGCTGCTTGCTTCATCCAAGGCAGGTGGAGTACAATAGCTTCTTAAAAGTAGCTTGAGGGCCGGCGCCGTGGCTCACTAGGCTAATCCTCCGCCTTGCGGCGCTGGCACACCGGGTTCTAGTCTCGGTTGGGGCACCGATCCTGTCCCGGTTGCCCCTCTTCCAGGCCAGCTCTCTGCTGCAGCCAGGGAGTGCAGTGGAGGATGGCCCAAGTCCTTGGGTCCTGCACCCCATGGGAGACCAGGATAAGCCCCTGGCTCCTGCCATTGGATCAGCGCGGTGTGCCGGCCGCTGCACGCCTACCACGGTGGCCATTGGAGGGTGAACCAACAGCAAAAGGAAGACCTTTCTCTCTCTCTCACTGTCCACTCTGCCTGTCAAAAAAAAAAAAAAAGTAGCTTGAGTCCCCGGCACTTTAGGGACAGAAGAAGGAAATGTAGGTTTTGTCTTTGAAGCGAGGAAGTTGCTCAAAACCCAATCATCCCCCACAAATCTGCTTTCACTTGTAGGAAGCCTCCAAAAGGAGACACTGTATTGAATATTTCCCCATTTTGTATTAAAATGAGTATCTTGGCTGGGAAAGAAGGTTTTAAAACATAGTCTTATGTTTATATAATAAGGTAAATAAATTTTTTACTAACCACTTCTTACACAAACTTAAAGTTATCATTAAATTATAGAATTAATTCCAAAGACTGAAATGACTACCTCCACTGAGATAGATACAATCTTATAGCTAATGTGTGCTCTTCCCCTCCCCCCTTTTGTTCAACAAACAGACCCACCAATCATCATTTCACTAGCTGAAAGGCATTAAATGATTTTCTTCATAGTACCACAGGGACCTAATATCTCCAAGTCAAACGGATAATTGGTTTCTTGATTTTGACACCAAGAAATGAATCAGTAAGTTATCAGAGGATGACTTCATAATTGCAGAAGGGTTTTAACTTGCTTGCATTTTTGAAAAATGAAATTATATTTTCCAATAGACATATTTATCACAGTGCCTGCAGAGATGATCAATACATCATCATAAATAAAACCAGCAAGCATACCATAGTGATTATTTGCACTTTTAATGCATTTGTTAATCTTTATTGAATAGATTTATTGTCATACAATGAAGATAACTAGGTAAAACCTCTGTCAATCATATGGAAAAACATAAAGGTCACTTTTTATAAGTAAAACTTTCAAGTTTGCACTTAAAAAGCAAAACTAAACAAAAAGCACACTGGCAAGGTGGTTTTCACAGAATGACACACTATATTCAAAACTGAGAAAAGGAAACAATATTGATGCCCTATTCTTAAAAATTAGTCAGATTTTTTCCCAAAAAAATAAGGTAGACACTCCTAGTGCTGAGTTCTGCTGAAACTTTAAAATATATATTAAAATAAAAATAACAAAAGTGAACAGCTCCACATAAAATGAGAACACATTTCCCTAACAAAATTCAGAAAGAGTCCTGATTTCCCCAGCACTGAAATCCTGTAAGTTTCATTGGGCTAATGATGCTTCACTGCCCTTCCTCTGTTATTAGTGGTCAACAAATGTAGATTTTGAATCTACTTTTTTCTATCCAATTAAAGAACTACTTTGGCGATGAGGCAGAAAATGAACAAATTAAATGCAAATACTTTAATTTTCAGAAAGTTTGGTTTTCTTCATTACTTTACCTCTCCCCAAATTGAAAGAAATATTTTTGAAATATTTCTAATAAATTAGTATAGAAAAATTGTTTGATACATTAACAGAGAAGCTATCCATTTTCTCAAAGTATATGGATTTCAATTATTTTATTATTTGGTTTGTGGTCATTTGTATTATCACAATTGCCATAAAAATGATAACTTCAAAATTAAGTCTACATCTAGAGATAAATAACTATATTTCTATGAATTGTCCATGAGGCAAATGTTATCCAAACATCTCTTATAGATTTCCATTATTCATTATTCCTGAAAAATCACTTCAGAGACAAAAAAATTTTTGTTTTAAATTTGTGACAGCATCTTACTACTTCTGATAACTATAATCAATAGCAGGTAGTAAGATTTGTTTTCAGTTGTGTTATAATTTAAGTACTTGACAATGTATTTTAAGATAATTCTATTAATGTGTAAATTTAGTGAAGAAATCTTAATAACACCAGAGATTGCTTAAAAGTGAAAAAATATTATAATTTGAATGAAACTGGCTGATATTGAAGGTTCCCTTCCAAAAGAGAAATTCTATAAATTGATAAACTTAAAATTTCCTTTTATTACTAGGCATTTATCTTCATAAAAATATAACATTTAATATATATCTAATAGTATGGTTCACTTGTATATTATAAGTACTACAGGATTTTACTTAGCTTATTCTTAAAAAAAAAAAAAAAAACTACAAATAACACTTTGGCTCTCCTGAACTGAAAATAATGAAACTGTTGTTCACTATGAACTGCTTAAAAAAAGTATATAGGCTGGCGCCATGACTCACTTGGCTGATCCTCTGCCTGTGGCACCAGTACCCTGGGTTCTAATCCCAGTTGGGGCCCTTTGAGTTCTATTCCCGGTTGCTCCTCTTCCAGTCCAGCTCTCTGCTGCTGCCCAGGAAGGAAGTGGAGGATGGCCCAAGTGCTTGGGCCCTGCACACACATGGGAGACCAGGAGGAAGCACCTTGCTCCTGGCTTCTGATCAGTGCAGCACACCAGCCATAGCAGCCATCTGGGGGGTGAACCAATGGAAGGAAGACCTTTCTCTCTGTCTCTCTCTCACTGTCTAACTCTGCCTGTCAAAAACAAATATAAACATATGACCTTGGGAACATTTTTTGAAGCACAAAATCCCTGACATGACACCAGAAGTACATAAGGACATTTAACACACATGTGTCCTTTCTAGCATGTCACATGACAACTTGTAAGATTTTCTTGATAATACTCAGGCAATATGCATGTTCGTGATTCAGAAAAATCTGATGAGGTGGCAAGCAATGAAAATAATAGGTAATCCTGGTAGAAAGGAAAGCTTGAAATCCTTTCCTTCTTTCCCTGAAAGCCCTAAGAAAGTGTGCCTTCTTCCACATGAGGGGCAGAAGGGCTAAATCTCAAAACTAGGTGGGAGGAGACCTGGAAATTTAGGGACCTCCTGCCAGCCTGCATGCTCTCTATTAAACATGGTTTATGGTTAATCCAGTGGTGAGAAATTCAGCAGTGAGAACAGGTGAGGCCCTGCAGGAAGTGATCAAGATAAATCCATTCATGTGGTTAATGGATTAATGGCTTACCCCGAGGAGGCTGCTACAGAGACCACTTTGAATTGGCCTCCTCTGCACTCCTTCTGTTTGTCCACTGGTCTCCATGCCACCCCAGGCCTCTGCAAACAAGAAGACCATCACCAATTGCTGCCTCGACCTTGCTCCAAAACTGTGAGGTCAATAACACCGCTTCTTTCTCATGCACCGAGCCTGTGCTGTCCTGCGATTAGCAACAAGAAAATTGACCCAGACCCCTATGCCAAGAGGACTGCTTGAGATCTGCTGCCTCACTCAAGGAAATTGGGTCATACAGGAAGTTCAAGTTCTCCATGAGAGCTCTGCCATCCTCACCACACAGAGATTGGAAAGCTGATGCCCCAGGGTTCAAAGAAGCTGCAGGCAGGGACTGCACACCACCCCGCAGTACTGACAGCCAGCCCAGCACATACAGGGGTCCTAGCGTCCTCCTGAGGGCTCCTGTGGTGTGGGAAACACAAACAGTAGCACTGGCTGAGCCGCCTGGAGCCTCTCTCAGGAGAACCAGGAAATAAGATCCTGTGCCCTGCTGTAGTGCTTCCCTGACTGGACAGTTTGTTCAGACGGACCATGAGCAAGCAGGACATCAGAGAAGCCACATCCAATCAGAATTGCCTCTAGCATGAGGGCGGCCCCTTGAGGTGGTGCTGGGTGGAGGTAGTGAGAGGGAAGCTCGACCTCGGGTCTTTCGCAGCCTCACTATCCTAACAGCAGGGGCCGCTGTCACCTCCCTGACAATCCCATCGCCTGAGTGATCCTAGACAAACCTTGAAGCCCACTGGCTTGCAATAATCTTCACGTGAGTTACAACTGACACTATTACTAGATTCTGGGTCTTCTTTTTATATTCTTGGCTTATGCTTCTGCTACCTCATTTGTTGAACATCTTTTGAAGAATATTTGAAGATATTACATAAATCAATTTTTTTCTCATTTCTCTAACAGGTACTCATTTCCTAGTCTGTACATTGTCCTTTAATATTGTTCCCTATTTTTTATGGGTACATAGTAACACACTTGTTTATGTTGATCTTGTTCCCAGTAATCTTGCTTAATTCTCCTTTAAAAAAAGACTTTTTACTTGTTTCAAGGCCGAGTTAGAGAGAGAGAGAGGAGAGAGAGAGAGAGAGAATCTTCCATCTGCTGATTTACTCTCCAAATGGCCACAAAAGCCAGAGCTGGGACAGGCTGAATGCATGAGCCCAGAGCTTCTTCTGGGTCTCCTGCATGGGTGCAGGGGCCCAATCTCTTGGGCTATCTTCTGCTTCTCCAAGACTCATTACCAAGGAGCTGGATCAGCAGTGGATTAGCTGGGTCTCAATCCCATGCCTCTATGGGAACACAGGCAGCTTTACCAACTATGCCATTATACCAGCCCCTGCATAATTCTATCAGCTCATGTTTGGTTTTAGATTGTGTTGGATCATCTCTGTATATAAAGTGTCATTAATGAAAGCAGTCAGAATGGGAATGGTTAAGTAGAGAAAACAAGAGGCCCTTCCTGTAATGTGGAATATTTTCTTAGCCTAGCTGGGAAATTGGCCTGAGCTAGAAAGCAAGTGTGATAAAAAGACACATAATTTCATTGATTAGTTCTGGTGCCAAGGTCACATGGAAGGGCAGGTGGCTGGAGTTGTCTGTGACCAGTCTCAGGGGAAGATAAACAGTGGGGTTAGTGCTGTGGCACAGTAGGTTAAGCAGCCATCTACAGCCAGCAGTCCATATGGGCACTGGTTGGTTCAAGTCCCCAGCTGTTCCACTTCCAATCCAACTTCCTGCTAATCTGCCTGGGAAAGCAGGGGAGGATGGTTCAGATCCTTTCTGCCTTTGCCTCTGCCTCTCCCTCCCTGTAACTCTGCCTTTCAAATAAGTAAATAAGTCTTTAAAAATGATTTTAAAAAAAGCACTCCTCAATAAGTCCCAAGATAGACATTTTCTCTGTCCTGTAAAAGTCACACCAAATTGGGAGATAAGGTGGGATGAGCTCACCACACAAGAAATGGTTTTCCCAAAGGACATTGTATAAACTTTTCAAAGGACATGAAACCCCCAGATCACTTCACATGTTCTACAGCATCCTGCTTGTTATTGAACTCTTCTGTATAAAATATGTCAAGTTCCTTTTCATTTCATATCCTGATCTGTGTCATCAATGTAATGCTGAATTCAGACAAGAAATTTAAACATGTTTATTGACACTCTACCCACATGGGAGGCCCAGATGAAACTCCCATGACTGGTTATGGCTTGGCCCAGACCTGGTTGTTGTGGCCATTTGGTGAGTGAACCAGCAGATGGAAAACCTCTCTCTTTCTCTGTCTCACCCTCTCTCACTGTAAGTCTGACTTTCAAATAAACAAATAAATAAATCTTTTTAAAAAGCAATGGTAGAAGAAAAAAGTGGAAAAAGAGGAATAATGAAAAGCAAGGGTAAATTTAGTTCCTATAACAACCAAGAAAAGGTATTAAATATATTTCCTGAAATTTGTGGATGATTACATTGGAGTAAGATGGCTGTGAGAAACTCTGTACATGAAATTCATGGAGACAACTTACAGAATTCTGAGGGGACTGCTGACCTCAGCTTCACAATGGTAGTATTGTCTTGGACTAAGATATTAAAGATATACATTAAATGATAGTTCTACATTCAAAGGTAAGGGGGTACAAAAGTGATGCATATAGATATATATATTTTGACAAGCGGAGTTAGACAGTGAGAGAGAGACAGAGAGAAAGGTCTTCCTTCTGTTGGTTCACCCCCCAAATGGCTGCTATGGCTGGTGCTCTGGGCTGATCTGAAGCCAGGAGTCAGGTGCTCCCTCCTGGTCTCCCATGTGTGTGCAGGGCCCAAGCATTTGGGCCAACCTCCCCTCCCTTCCCAGGCTACAGCAGAGAGCTGGACTGGAAGAGGAGCAACCGAGACAGAATCTGGTGCCCCAACCAGGACTAAAACCTGGGGTGCCAGCGCCGCAGGTGGAGGATTAGCCAAGTGAGCCACAGTGCCGGCCTGATGCATATATTATCAAGTAAAATATATTATCAGTATGAGACAAAATGAGTGATTTTATAGGAACAATAATGAAGTGACAAGGAGAACTGCAGTAATAGAGTAACAGCTACTATAAACGAATTGCCTGCAAAATAATCCACTGTAAATATATTACAAAGGAAATTATGTGAAAAATCCAGAAAATGTAAATCATACAGATATATCATCACTTACAAAATAACCATGAATAGGAGGTACCAGGATCTAGAAATACTTTATTGAGACTTTCCAGTATCATCACTAAGTTCATATTCCCATAAAAATCTAGAATAGGAAAAAAAAATGCCATCTTCCCCAAAAAGGATCAATGATCAGCCTTTTTATGATGGCCACGAGAAACTTGGTAAATAAAATTAAAATAGGAAAATAAATTAAGGAATTTTGAGGGAATTGATTACCTTAAAAC
Organism: Lepus europaeus; assembly: GCF_033115175.1. Lineage (NCBI taxonomy): Eukaryota > Metazoa > Chordata > Mammalia > Lagomorpha > Leporidae > Lepus > Lepus europaeus. The sequence goes on from NW_026909276.1 coordinate 239,365, forward strand.
AATAAACCCAATCCAGATGGCTAGTAGTTCGCAGTACTGGGATTTACATAGACTAGGATGGTAAACGTATATAGAGGTGACCCTTATCAACTGTAAGTTGAAAACAGAAAATGAAAAGGATTAAAGATGTTGTCTTACAAAATATATGGTAATTAATTTGAAAAATGAATAACAGAAAAAGAAATAACAGAGTGGAAAGCAGATGTAAGGGCAGTTGCTGAAAAATAGCTCATTGCAATTGCATTAAAATATGAAAACAAAGAAATTTAACAGGAAACATAAATCAATCAAAGATCACTCACATACCAGAGTAATAATAAAGAAAGATGTTAGCATCTAGAAATAAACCACCAGAACTTTCAAATATCAAAAATAAAGTTAGAGTCCCATACAAATCAAGATAAATTTAAAAATGTATTATCTAGATAGGGAGAATTATCAATCTGCCCAAATTTGCCTCTGAAACACTGGATGCATGAACTTTGCCAAGACAACCTAGAGTTTAAATGTCAACCAAGATGGTCATGTGTTCACACAGACTTGAACTAGACTAGGATGTTTAACATATACACAAGTGATTGCTATGAAGATATAGAGCTAAAAAGAGATAGTAAAATATAATTAAAGGGAAATTTATGAATTATTTGAAGTAATAATATAAATGCATATATTTTTACATTATTAACAAAAGAAAAATGGTTGTCTTTAAAAGATTTTTAAGATTAGGAGACAAAAAAAAAAGATTGGGAGACAAAGTAGCCAGCCCTGTGGCATAGTGGGTAAAGCCACCACCTCCAGTGCTGGTATCTGATATGGTCACGAGTTCAAGTCCAGCTGCTCCACTTTCAATCCAGCTCTATGGCCTGGGAAAACAATGGAGGATGGCCCAAGTCCTTGGGCCACTGCACCCATGTAGGAGACCCTGAAGAAGCTCCTGGCTCCTGGCTTCAGATCCACGCAGCTCCAGCCATTGTAGCAAATTAGGGAGTGAACCAGCAGATGGAAGACCCTTCTCTCTCTTTGCTCTCCTTCTTTCTTTGTGTAACTTTGACTTTCAAATAAATAAACAAATATTTTTAAAAATTTTTTAAAAGATTAGAAGACAGAAAGAAGTTAGAAACAGATAAATGAGGATTTTGAGATAGATACCTAATAATTTCCCTTTACAACTCTTACAAAATTGTTCCTGTTTACAAGGAATGACCCAAGACATGCACCTCATAGAGGATGGACTCAAAAGTTTCCCTGGGTGATTTTCTGCTAAAATTTGGTTTCTCGAAAGTATCTGGTCCTCTGTGAGAAAAATAATAAAAATGCCTTCTGCAGCCCAGAAAACTGTTGCCATGATTTTGCTTTTTCAGTTTTCTTCTGTTTTAACTGGATCACATTCACATCTTGGCAATCATTGCTTTAGCAGTTCTTTTTCTTGTGGATTGTATTGGCAAAACAGTTTCTTCAGAATTTTATCTCCTGATGCATGCTTCAGGATATAATGGAGAATAAAGAAATTTCTGATACCTTTTCTCATCCAAATAAAGTGATTAGAGAAAGACTGTTTACTTTGTACTTTACCAGAATTCAGAGAAAGCTGACATCTCCAAAATAAAGTATTCTTTATACATACAGTCACCAAATTCTGCGCTTTATTTTAGAGAAGTGACATAGAGAGGTAGATGCATAGAAAGACAGAGATCTTACATTTGCTTCACTTTCCAAATCTCCACAATGGCTGGGATTGGGTCAGTCCAAAGCCAGGAGCCTGGAACTCCATCCCAGTCTCCCACAAGGATGTTAAGAAAATTGTTAAGTCAGCAACAGGAGTCACTGTGTACTTACACCCCATGTGGGATCTGTCCCTAATGTGTCGTCTAAAGCCAAGTGATGCTATGACTGGTACTGAAACAGTATTTTTATACTTTGCATTTCTGTGTGGGCGCAGACTGATTAGGTCTTTGCTAATTATATACTGAAGTGATCTTCTGTATATAAAGAGAATTGGAAATGAAAAAAAAAAAACAACCTGGTGTTAAAATGGAAATGGCATAGAAAATTAATTAATTTGAAAAAAAAATTATGTAGGATCTCTGTCTTTAATGTGCTGTACATTGCTATTTAATGCTATAATTAGTAATCCAATGGTAGTTTTTTCACTTGATGTTGCTATATGGGCAAAATGTTGAAATCTTTACCTAATATATACTAAACTGATCTTCTGTATACAAAGAGAATTGAAAATGAATCTTTACATGAATGGAAGGGGAAAAGGGGAGGGAAAGGGGAGGGTTGCCGGCGGGAGGGAAGTTATGGGAGGGGGGAAGCCATTGTAACCCATAAGCTATACTTTGGAAATTTATATTCATTAAATAAAAGTTTAATAAAAAAAAAAAAAGAAAATATGCACTTGGCATATTTTCTTCTTCTTTTCCTGGAACAGTAACAGAGAGGTGGATCAGAAGTAGAGAAGCAGTGCTCTGTTATGGGATGACAGTGTCACAAGCTGTGGCTTAACTTGATATGCCACAATGCCTGCCCAGTACTTTAATTTTCTTTAACATCCCTTAAAAATTGCAAAAGCAAATTGCTTAACAATACAGCTATCTGTAACTGATAGTCTTATAGACCATGACTTTTAATTTTAAAAGAGATAAAGCTGAGTAACAGAAAAAAAGAAACAAAACTTGTCAAAATTGTCATTTTTCTTACTAACAGAATACATTACAAATTTTCAGAATATCATTATATGATATCCAGTCTTTCCACTGACTTCTAGATCTTTTTATCTAAAAATATTCAAAATATCCAATTGCATTTGTATTTCATTATAACCTAGGCTACACTAAAAACTGATTTATTAAAATTTATTTATTTATAGAAAAGGCAGAGTTACAGAGAAACAGACAGAGATCCTCCAACTGCTGGCTTACTCCATAAATAGCTATAATGACCAGGGTTGGGCTGGGCCACACTTCACTGCTTGGGGAAAACCCATCAGGCCAGAGGGAAGGGGAGAGGAAGGAGAAAGAGATTGTGAGAGAGAGAGAGAGAGAGAGAGAGAGAGAGAGAGAGAGAGAGAGAGACAGGAGATGAGAGAGAGCAGAGAGAAGAGAGAGTGAGCAAGAGAGAGCGAGATGAGAGAGAGGAGAGAGAGGTAGAGAAAATAGGGCCATGTGTTCAAGAACAGGTCCTTTTAAAACTTTGCCAGAGGGTGGGCAGGGAAGCAGGAGCAGCAAATGCCATTAGGATGGGGGTGGAGCTTGACAATGATGGTTGGGCCATGTGGAAGCACCTGGCTTCCAGCAATGGTGGCGGGGACTAGAGCCTAGGATGGTGTCAGGATGTAGACCATGCCATAGATAAAACTGCACTATTTTCCTACCAAGAACCCCCTCAATGTAGTGGGTAAAATAATGGACCTCATTTTGTGTACAAATAGAAACTGTAATGTGTCAAAATTACAGTTAATGATATGAATCCAAGTCACATGCTTAATGATAATTGGGCTTATGAATAACCAGGTCTGTTTTTATCTTCTCTGGTCCTACAAACAAACTATTTAGATGCTTAGTCCTATACATTCCTGTGGACTTACTTCTAGGAGTACAGTTTGAAAACTTGTATGGAATCCCAAATACCCATTAGCTGGGTAGTAAAAGTATCATTTGTATAGTGACAATGTAGATAGAGTTAAAGAGGAGAAAATATTCCAACATGGGAAGCAGTGCATACAACAGACTCATAGAATGGCAATTGTTGTAACACTCAGTGGCCTCAGAATCAGTCCATATCAGGAGGGCTAAAAAGCACATGAGAGCATTTCAGGTGTGGGAAGCCAGGACATTGGTGCAGAGTGTCCCTCCATGAAAGATCTGTGGCTGAGACTCCAGTTGAAAGAAGTGGTCATCAAGGGAGGATGTACTCTTCTCTAAAAGGAGGCAAGGACTTCCAATTTCCTCATGGCCTTGTCTGAAGAATGCTGGAGCTTGCAGATTCAAGAGGCTTTCACACTGGAGCTTGTGTTTTGGCACAGCAGATTAATCCTTGCCTGCAGCCCAGCTCCCATATGGGTACTGGTTCTAGTCCCGACTTCTCTTCTGATCCAGCTCTCTGCTATGGCTGGGAAAGCAGTAGAAGATGTCCCAGGCACTTGGGCCCCTGTACCCACATGGGAGACCCAGAGGAAGCTCCTGGATCTTGGCATCAGATCGGCCCAACTCCAGCTGTTGTGGCCATTTGAGGAGTGAACCAGTGTGTGGAAAACATTTCTCTCTCTCTCTCTCTCTCTCTCTCTCTCTCTCTCTATCTCTCTCCCTCTCTCTCTCTCTCTCTCTCTCAAATAAATAAATAAAATCACAATGGCTAGGGTGATTCAGCCCAAAACCAGGAGACAGGAGTTTCATCCAGGTCTTCCACATGGGTAGCAGGAGCCCAAGTACTTGGACCATCTTTTGCTGCTTTTCCCAGGCCAATATCAGGGACCTGGACCTGAAATAAGGCAGCTAGGATACCAGCTGGTGCCCAGCCTGGGCATAAACCAGTGCATATATGGGATGCCAGCATCACAGGAAGTGGCTTTACCTGCTAAGCCACAACACTGCCTTCCCACACTAATAGAATCAACGTAAATCTGCTACTACAGATTAATTATCTAATTCTAAGTGAGAAGGTAGTTCAAAGCTTTAGCAATATAACAAAAGTGCTTGGCTAAGTAGTATAGCATGGCAAGAATTTGACTTCAGGTCTACCTTTATCTTTCTTCTTCTTTTTTTTTAAGTTTTATTTATTTATTTTGAAAGAGTTACACAGAGAGAGGAAAGGCAGAGAGAGAAAGATAGGTCTTCCATCTACTAGTTCACTCCCCAATTGGCCACAATGGCTGGAGCTGTGCCAATCTGAAGCCAGGAGCCAGGAGTTTCTTCCAAATCTCCCACACAGGTGCAGGGGCCCAAGGACTTGGGCCATCTTCCACTGCTTTCCCAGGCCATAGCAGAGAGCTGGATTGGAAGTGGAGCAGCTGGGTCTTGAACTGGTGCCTTTATGGGATGCTGGCACTTCAGGCCAGGGTGTTAACCCACTGTGTCACAGCACCGGCCCTAAGGTTTACCTTTTTCAAAACTGAGAATTCAAACATATTCATCTTCAAGGGCACACATCAGATCTAAGCTTTATCAGGAATGCCACCTTCTAATTAATTCATACTATTGTCCCATGTGACTCATTGGTGGCACTGCAAGGGAATCCCCCTCTATTCCATCCAGTTCCATCTTCTATTTTTTATTTTCTTGACAGGCAGAGTGGACAGTGAGAGAGAGACAGACAGAGAGAAATGTCTTCCTTTGCCGTTGATTCATCCTCTAATAGCCACCTCAGCCAGTGCCGTGGCCGGTGCACTGCGCTGATCGGAAGCCAGGAACCAGGTGCTTCTCCTGGTCTCCCATGTGGGTGCAGACCCCAAGGACTTGGGCCATCCTCCACTGCACTCCCTAGCCACAGCAGAGAGCTGGCCTGGAAGAGGGGCAACTGGGACAGAATCCAGAGCCCCAACCGGGACTAGAACCTGGTGTGCAGGTGGCGCCGCAGGTGGAGGATTAGCCTATTGAGCCATGGCACTGGCTCCAGTTCCATCTTCTTAATTTGACTTTCTAGTTCATTCTAGTTACTTATTTTACCACATATTTACTGACTGCGACTCTTAGTCATTATGTCTCCTGATTAAAGATAGCTTTGTGACTCAAAATGTTTGCCAATCCTGTGGCTGCATCTGACAGAATATATGACAAGGATATTTATCCTGGTCTAAATAGATTCATCATTTACTAAATCATTTTAATATACATCTAGAAATACTATTGTATCTAGCAAATTACAGCACTCTCATGCTCCATGAATATCTCATATCCTCTTCCATGCACTGGAAATTTCCCATATTTTCATGTTACCACTCACCTTTTCCTACACATGTGGAATGATAATTTGACAAAATACCTCTTTTATGCTATGCAATTTAAAATATTACTGCATTGGTATTTCAGTTTATACTTCTTTCATTATAGCTGGAATATCATATTTACCCTTGATAATTCATTTTTGGAGACATAGGAACAATTATTTTATTATATATTGGAGAAGTAGCCTGGTGTGTTGGCTCAAGGTGCAACAGATAGAATATCCAATTAAGAAAAGAGGGAGGGGCTGGCACTGTAGCATAATGGGTAAAACCACCACCTGTGATGCTGGCATCCCATATAGGGACCTGTGAGTCCTGGCTGCTCCACTTCTGATCCAGTGCCCTACTAATGTGTCTGGGAAAGCAGTGGAGGGTGGCCCAAGTGCTTGGGCCTCTCCATCCATGTGTGATACCTGTAGGAAGCTCTGGATCCTGGCTTCAGACTGGTTCAGATCTGGCCATTGCGGCCATTTGCAGATTGAACTAGTGAATAGGTCTCTCTCTCTCTCTCTCTGTCTCTCTGTCTCTCTCTCTCTTTCTCTGTAACTCTGTGTTTAAAAAATGAATACATCTGGGAAAAAGGAAGGAAGGAAGGAAGGAAGGAAGGAAGGAAGGAAGGAAGGAAGGAAAGAGGGAAGGAAGGAAGGAAGGAAGGAAGGAAGGAAGGAAGGAAGGAAGGAAAGAAGGAGGGAAGGAATGAAGGGAGGAAGGCAGGAAGGGAGGGAGAGAGGGAGGAAAGAGGGAAGGAAGGAAGGAAGGAAGGAAGGAAGGAAGGAAGGAAGGAAGGAACACAGAGAGAGAGGGAAAGAGGAAGGAAGGAAGGAAGGAAGGAAGGAAGGAAGGAAGGAAGGAAGGAAGGAAGGAAGGAAGGAAGGAAAGAAACAGTGAAAGGAAGGGAAACATCTTGAGGTCCAAAGTTGAAAACCAGGCAGGCATGATATACCAGGTTAAGCCATCATGTGTGGCTTATGGGTACTGGCAGATCCACTTCAGATTTAGATCTCTGCTAAAGGCATGGGAAAAGCATTGGAAGATGACTCGAGTCTTTCTTTGGGTACCTGCATCCACGTGAAACCTGGATGAAGTGCCTAGCTCCTGGCTTCTGCTTTTGGCCTGGTTCACCTCTGGCTGTTGCTGCCATCTGCAGAGTGAACCAGGGCAATAAAGATGCTCTCTCTCTGTAGCTTTGACTTTCAAATAAATAAATAAATCATTAAGAGAATGTTGCAAACCAAAGATGTTAAAAGATTTCTTCATGCAACAGGCATTTTTGCAAATACAATGCAAAACAGGCAGCTGGTATACCTTAAGAGAATCCCTATAAGTAATAGAGAGGACACTCCCAGCATTCCTTTAGGAGAACAGGGGCAAGAAATCAAAATGCTTTTTTGGCGTTTCAAGATACTTGGTTCTCTTATGATTGCATTTCTTAAAAATCTTGAAACAGAATAAAGTGACATATTATCAGAGGAAAAAAACAGGCTGCTCACACAACAACCTGCTAGGGGAGGGTCAGAAAAGCTTGAGCATTTTGTTTTTAGTTTTTTCTGACATATAAAACGTGACCATTTGCATTACATTGGGGAAAATGCTTGCTATAACAACTATAAACTTCACACTTCATTTTATAATAAAACAGGATCCTTTCTATATCTCATTTCTTAAAACTAAGTTATCTTCTTGCTTCAAACACATTCCTGATCACTTACAGAGATAATCAAACAGTATCTACTGGAATAATTCTTTGTTACATCCAAGGATAACATTTAAAAAACTCATCAGCATTTCATATCCAAATGCGCAGAGTGATTTTTGAAAGATTAAACAATGTAAACATTGGGAAGAGCCAAGTCAGCATAGAATGTCAACACCTCAAAACACCTGGCATTACTGCTTCATTAGATCTGATCGGGCAATGGATATTAATTTTAACCAACAACTGCAACTAAGATCTTATTTATTTATATGAATACATTAATTTTTTTAAACTTTTTATTTTTTATTTTTGGTTTTGCAGAGAAGTTCAGAGCCTCCTACTGCCTTATGTGTCTTCCCGAAAGACTGGTGATACAGGTTGTTGGTTTCATTGTAGTAGCAAGCTAGTAATAAATTTTAAAGTGCTTTCTTTTATCAAGATTTTTGCCAATAACTGTTCTCTTGGGGGAGTCGGACACCAGGAGCTGCCTCGTGGGTCCTGTTTTTCAGGAGGTCATCAACTCAGGACACCCTAGCCAGAGACCATACCTCCCATGCCAGAGAGCCGGCTCGGCACCCAGGAGCTGCATCTCAGGTCTTGTGCTCTCCTTTTACTTTACATTGTCTTGGAACTCTGATGCATTTATTCTGTTGCTTATATTCCATCCATTGTTTGTTTTGTTTTGACAGGTAGAGTGGACAGTGAGAGAGAGAGACAGAGAGAAAGGTCTTCCTTTACCATTGGTGCACCCTCCAATGGCCACTGCAGCCAGCATGCTGCGCTGATCTGAAGCTAGGAGCCAGATGCTTCTCCTGATCTCCCATGTGGGTGCAGGGCCCAAGGACTTGGGCCATCCTCCACTGCACTTCCGGGCCACAGCAGAGAGCTGGACTGGAAGAGGAGCAACCGGGACAGAATCTGGCACCCAGACCCGTCTAGAACCTGGTGTGCAGGTGGCGCTGCAGGCAGAGGATTAGCCTGTTGAGCCGCTGCAACAGCTCCATCCATTGTTAACTCTATGATTGCCATGTGTAATAACTCAAGTGAGACACATTACGAGTTCTAATTTCTAATTGTGTGTCAGAGGCCTAAAATAAGGTCTGAGTGAACTTCAAAAACCTCATTGTAAAATGGAATTAAAAGGTAAGCAGCTTAGGTTTCTATAAAATTTTTGAACTACCCATAATGACAAAATCATTTGGAATGCATACAGTTTTTTCATAGAATGCCGTTTTCATTAACTTTTTGAAGACTTCTTGTTTGCATAGATTTCACAGTTTTTTGCATCAAAATAAACCTTTAATTTTTTTTTAAAAATTTTAATTAAGTTATGCAAGTTTCCTGTATTCTATATATACAGATTTATGAGCATGGCGGTCCTTCCTACCCTACGCTCCCTCCCACCCATGCTCTAACCCTTCTTCCTCCCTCTCCCATTTCCACTCTTAATTTTGACAAAGATCTACTTTCAGAAAATAAACTTATATTTAACTCCATTTACACAAACTGAAGTACTCTAGTATGTCTCCAACATAAGGCATAAAATTTTCTCCCAAAGAAAAATTTCTTCTTCAGCCAGTGGCTTCACTAGGCATACGAGCAGTCATCTAAGATATGAACTCAGAACCACACAAACAGAAGTAATGGTTCTTATTCCTACACTGAACACTGACATCACATTCATTTCCACCTTCATATCAACATGCTCACCCAAACACATTATGATTGAGACTTGGAATAAAGTCATTTCCAAAAGATTCCTTCCTTCAGTTCCTATCCACTGTTGTACTTGAGTGAGTGCAAACAGAGGAGCAACACACATGGATAAAATTTGACTCTCCTTTATTGCCGGAAGTAGAGAGCTGCCACATGACCTAAAGAATTCTCAACCCCAAAACAAAACCACAAAAAAATGGGAAGGGGAATACATGGTTGCTAGGATCAGGGGGAATACATGGTTACTGGGGTCAAGCCTACCTAAGGCCTATGTGAAACTAATATCAATTATAATCTTGACAATACCAATTACAATCTTAACAATTCCAATTATAATCTTGACATTAATCAAGGTGTTGGCCTAAAGCATATGTGAGATATAGACAAATTACAATCTTATCATTAACCCAGGTATAGCCTATCTGGTATAGCTTGAGGGATCCTGCTGGGGGGTTTCTATGCTCTGCTAAGTGTGATGTAGTGGATTGCTATTTTCTGAGTTTTGTAGATCATAGTTTCATATCAGAGTCTGTTGGTGGGGGGTACTTTCTCAAGATGGAGTCTTGAGTGCTCTAAAATTGAGTCCTACTGTCAATGTGTTACCCACCCACCAGTGCAAATCTTCTGCTCTCCTACTTTTTGTCTTTATTGGTAACCTTCATTCCACTCCTCTAGTAACATACTCTTATGATTATTTGTTTGATTATTTCTTTTAAAATTTGCATTTCTTTTAACTTATATGAAAGGCTGAGAGACAAAGAGACAACAAATAGCAATCTCTTCTATCCACTTCACAAATGCCTATGACAAACAGGACTGGGTGAGGTTAAAGCTAAGCACCCAGAAATTAATCTTGGTTACTCACATGAGTGGCAGGATATCAGGGGTCTCATCCATCACCTGCTGCCTTCCAAGGTATGCATTAGTAGGAAGCTAAAATAGGAAACAGAGACAGTTTTAAACTCGAAGCCTTCCAATATGGAATGCAGGCACATCCCAAACATTTTTTTTAAAAGATTGATTTGAAAGCATCACACAGGGATAAGATGGGGGGGCTTCGATTATCTGATTCAGTCCCCAAAGGGTGCAACAGCTAGGTCTAGGCCAGGCTGAAGCCAGGAGCCAGGAGTTGCATGCAGGTGTCCCATATGGGTGGCAGGGCACCTAACAACTGGGCCATTTTCAGCTTTCTTAGGCCATTAGCTTAGATCTGGATCAGAAGTAGAGCAGCTGGGACATGAACTGGTGCCCATTATGGGATGCCAGCATTGTAGGTGGTGGCTTTACCCACCACTTTATAACACTGCCCCCCCAGTTCCATCTTAACTACTGATGTGTTTTTACTTGTTTATTTCTGTTTACTCCCTTTAGACTAACCACAGAAAACTTAGCTGCAGAACCATAATTCAGTTATCCTCTTGACTATCATTATGAATTACAAATCAACAGAGAGTTGCTGTGTACAATAACCTATTCTTCTCAAAACCCTGCTGCCCTGTGCCTGGTCACCTGAAAATTAAAAATTAGATTATGGGTTGGGTAGTGTGTTTCAGAGATTGAGATCTGAGCATCCCAATTCAAAGTCCCTTGTTTGAGTCCTAGCAACTCTATGGCTTCCAATCTAGGTTTGTGTAATGCACCTGGGAGGTATGGGATAATGTCCCAAGTACTTGAGTTTGTGCCACCTGGATGGAGTTCCTGTCTCCTTTCTTTAGACTGGCTTAATATTGGCTGATGTAAGCATTGCAGTGTGAACAAGTGAATGAAAAATATATTTATTTGTATCTCCCTTGTTGTTGCTCTGACTTTTAAATGAGCTGAGAAAAAAATCTATTTTAAAAAATATTTATTTATTTATTTGAAAGTGAGAGTTATACACAGAGGGAAGGATAGACAAAGAGAGAGTCTTCCCTCCACTGGTTCACTCCCCAGATGGATGCCAAGGCTGGAGCTGCACCAATCCGAAGCCAGGTGCCAGGAGTTTCTTCCAGGTCTTCCATGCAGGTGCAGGGAAGGACTTGGGCCACCTTCCACTGCTTTCCCAGGCCATAGCAGAGAGCTAGAAGAGTAGCCAGAACTTGAACCGGCACCCATATGGTATGCCAGCACAGCGGGCAGTGGCTTTACCCACTATGCCACAGTGCTGCCCCAAAATCTTTTTTTTTTTTTAATTCCTGTCCAACTCTCTTCTATGGCCCGGGAAGGCAGTGGAGGATGGCCCAGATCCTTGGGCCCTGCACCCACGTCGGGGACTGGGGGAAGGCACCTGGTTCCTGGCTTCAGATTGGTGCAACGTGCCAGCTGCAATGCACTGCCCATGGCAGCCACTTGGGGGGTGAACCAACTCTCTAACTCTGCCTGTCAAAAAAAAAAAAAAAAAAAGCTAGGTGATAAGACAAAGGAGGTGCAAAATTTTCCCTAGTACTAACAAGAGACAAAATAGTTGGAAAATTTCCGTGACTGACTTCATTGATTTTGTAGTCACTACATTTGAGGGCTCAAACTTTCAAACACTTTGCACAAGTCTGTGATCTCTTTTATTCTAAAGTTCATGATCGCATCAGTTTTATGATCTAAAAGGCATAGTCTGCTTAACCTGAATTAAACTCAAGATCAATGTAATTACACTATGACATCGTTAACAAACTTTTTCTCCCTAATTATGTACAATAGCTATATAAGTAAAAGGAAACATGATGAACACTTTTGCTATGTCAAAGTTCTAAATGGTTATAAAAATAGCCCCCATGAGTTTGCATAGATGCCTTTCTGCTTTGTGGAGTTTGACTTGTTCTGAAAAGAACTTCAGATAATTTCTGAAAGAATCTTGGTCTTAACTTGAATAATGTAAACTGCTGATGTTCTCTGAGGCTGTGAATTTCAGAGCGGCTCTCTATTAGAAAGAGTTGTATTTTACTGATTACAGGGGCAAGCATGTGCCACAGCAATAACAATGCTACTTGGAACACTCCTATATCAGAGTACCTTTTTAAAAAATCATTTATTTTTGTGTCAGGGACCACACAGCATGTGGCCTCTTTTAGCCCTACTCAGGTAGGGCTAAAACAGCCCAGACCAGAGAGTACTGATAATGCAACCTTGTGTGACCTTGTGCCTTAAGACCTTGTAACCTTTCCCCTACTTGCACTTGTAACCTTTCCCCTACTTTCACAAGCATTGCAGCTACAAGATAAGCTCTCCCACCTTCCCCCTCCAAGTCCTGCCCTCCTAAACACCCCTCCTTCCCCCACCCAACACCCTGCCTTTATGATATATAAGTGTGTGGTTGGAAAATAAAATACACAGCTTGATCAGGACTTGACTTGCTGTCACCTTTGTGTCTCCTGTCCCTTTCATTCCCTATTCTAGGTACTTGGCCCTAGCAGGAAGGGACAACTGGCGCCCAACATGGGGCTCGAGTGCGGCCCTTGGGGTTCGAGTGCCTGTAAGATTGGAGGAATGCCACCTTCCAGGAGGAAAACTTGGATCCAAGTGATTGTGCGACCGGCTCGGAACTGCCCACCCGAGACCATTAGCATCGGTCGATGCTGCGGAGTGAAGATGGCGCAAGGTAAGTGACAGCCATGGGACAGGCATTATCATCACAGGAAATGTTCATTTCAGGTCTCAGGGGGGCCCTCAAGACACGAGGAGTTCGGGTTAAAAATAAGGATCTAAAGGCATTTTTGAGTATATAGAAAATTTGTGTCCCTGTTTCCCCAAGGAAAGAACAATTGACGAGGTCAAGTGGGAAAGAGTTGGAAGTTGTTTAAAGGATTTTCATGAAACCTTTGGCCCTGCAAAGGTGCCTATTACGGTTTTTTCATATTGGAACCTGATTAATGACATTCCAAAAACCCGTCACCTAGATAAGACTATTGATGCCCTAGTAAGGGATGGTGAGGAGACGCTACAGCAATCCTCCCAACCCGAATCTAAATGCCTATCCATCATTCTGGATATACCCTCCACTGATGATGACCCCAAAGATGAAATTAAAGAGCCCATTTTGGCCTCTACTAATGAAACAAGCCAACTATATCCTGCCATCCAAGATAAATTAGATTCAGACGAGGAAAATGCCCCATGGGAAGAGGCAGTGTTCTACCATAATTCCGATTGGCCCCTAAATGTTAAAAATCCCCTGCCGTACAATACTCACCCTCACCCTCCCATTTGTGCCCCGGCTCTCTATGACCTTAACCCTCCCGTGCCTGACTTGTCGGCCTTGCAACAGTCACTTCAACACAGACGAGAGCACATCCAGCTCCTTAAGGAAATAAAATCCCTCGATGAGGAGCTCTGCCACCTTGCCTTAGAACAGCCCCTTACAAAACCTAAATAAGGTAAAGTCAGGTCCAAAACCCAACCCCTTCTAGCTTTCCCTGTAACCAGGAGGCAAGCCAGAGGTCACTTTGAGCCTGCTGCTGATGGGGAAAATGAGGCTGAGGAAAATTTGCCCCACCACTCTGGGGAAGACAGTGAGGAACCTGGGTCCGAGGATGAAGACCAGGACCCCAATCAAGGACCTGGTAATGGACAACTGCCACCCTATAAAAAACTTAGTCTCCGATTTATTGAAAAACTTAAAACTGCTTGCACCCAATATGGCCCCACTGCTCTGTATACTCAGGCCTTACTGGAAAGCCAGAGTGCCCGGTGGCTTACACCTAATAATTGGGACTTTCTCGCCAGAGCTGCTCTCAGTGGAGGTGACTATGTCCTATGGAGGGCTGACTATGTTCAGATTTGCAAACAAATAGCCCATAAAAATTCTGCTAACATTTCATCTAAAAATTGGACCCTCAAAAAACTCTTTGGAGATGCCCTTTATAATTCCAACAATTCACAAGGCCAGTTCCCTGATGGATTCTGGTGCAGATTAACTCTGCCAGACTAGGGGCTTGGAGAAAACTTCCTCAAAGGGGAGCAGTCACCGCCTCCTTGGCTAAGATCCTACAGGGAGCCCACGAGCCTTGTAGTAATTTGTCTCATGCCTTAATGTTGCGGCTGAGAGACTAGTTGGCCCATGAGAAAATGGAAGTGCATTTGTTACACACCTTGCCTTTGAAAATGCCAACCTAGCTTGTAAAGATATTCTTCGGCCTCAAAAACATAAGGGTGATCTTTCAGAATATGTAAGGCTCTGCGCTGGTGTGGGATCAGTCCATGCCATGGGCTTGGCAATTGGGGCCGCACTCAATTGACCCAAAATCCCTCCAAGGGGACCTCCACTTGCTACGCCTGTAAACAGCCTGGACATTTTGCCCGCGAATGTCCAACTTCCTTATCAAACAGTCCTATGGCCCAAAGCACGGCTCCATGTCCCCCAGACAGGCCGCTCCCCTCCACCCTATGCCCCCAATGTCATAGGGGTTATCACTGGGCAAACGAATGTAGGTCAAAAACTAATTCTTCAGGACAACCCCTCCCTCCTCGCATGCCAGGAAACTCCCAGAGGGGCCAGCCCCTGGCCCCAGTATCTCAAAGGACAAACCCTGGGGCAGTACGGTTTGTCCCCTCCCAGCCCCAGGCTCAGCAAATACCTCAGCAATCACTTCCCTCCAACGAGCAACCCCAGGTAGCGCAGGACTGGACCTCTGTGCCGCCTCTGATACAATATTAGATTCCACCCAGGGTCCACAAATTATCCCTACAGGGGTGCGGGACCCCTTGCCTTCGGGTACCTGTGATTTTATTCTCGGCCGAGCATAGGCCACCCTTAAAGGCATTCAAGTTTTTCCTGGTATTATTGATGGTGACTTTACCAGGGAGATAAAAATCCTAGCAGCTGCTATTAATGGAGTAGCTGTCGTTCCACAGGGCACCCGTCTAGCACAATTGGTTCTTCTGCCTTTAATTACTGGAAATACATCCTCAATTTCTTCCAGGCCCCGAGGCATTACCCCTTTGGGCTCCTCAGATGCTTATTGGGTCCAGCCAATTACAAAAAATAGACCTGTGTTAAGCCTTACTATTGAAGGAAAGGATTTCAAGGGTATTTTGGATACAGGGGCGGATGCCACAGTCATATCTCAAGATCACTGGCCTGCCCATTGGCTGCTGACCACATCTCTCATCGATTTGTGAGGTATAGCCAGTCCAACAACCCCCAAGTCAGCTCAAGGGTATTAAACTGGAAAGATAAGGAAGGCAATCAGGGCACTGTGACTCCTTTTGTATTACCAGGCCTCCCTGTTAACCTGTGGGGACCTGACATTCTTTCCCAAATGGAAGTTATCCTGTGCAGCCCTAGTGCTGTGGTCACACAACAAATGCTGCGCATGGATTATGTGCCTGGCACAGGACTTGGAAAAATGAGACAGGGCTTAACTCAACCTATTACAGCCCCCTCTAAAGCAGATAGACATGGGCTCGGATATTCGGATTTTTAGTAACGGCCACTGGCCTTCCTGTACCCCATGCAGATAAAATCACATGGAACACTCAAACTCCTGTTTGGGTGGATCAGTGGCCGCTTACCCAAGAAAAGCTAAATGCCACTACAGCGCTTGTACAGGAGCAGCTCGTGGCTGGACACCTAGAACCTTCCAATTCTCCCTGGAATATGCCCATTTTTGTCATAAAGAAAAAATCTGGTAAATGGCGCCTTTTACAGCATTTGCGCACTGTTAATAAGGTCATGGCACCTATGGGAGCCCTCCAACCTGGCATCCCAACCCCCGTGGCCATCCCAAATGGTTATTACAAAATAATTATAGATCTCAAAGACTGTTTCTTCACTATTCCTCTGCACCCGGATGATCGGCTTTATTTTGCCTTCAGTCTCACCCATGTTAATTTCCAAGGACCGATGCAAAGATTTCATTGGAAAGTTTTGCCCCAGGGGATGGCCAATAACCCCACCCTTTGTCAAAAGTTTGTAGCACAGGCTGTGGACCCAATTCATTTACGCTGGCTGCACATTTATATTCTACATTATATGGATGACATTTTACTGGCGGCTCAAAACAAGTCAGACTTACAAGATTGCTTTACAGCACTTTCTAAAGCCTTTCTTGCCCTTGGTTTACAAATTGCTCCTGATAAGGTCCAGTTACAAGACCCCTTTACCTGTTTGGGTTTAAAATTACAACAGGAATTGGTTTTTGTGCCCCACATCCAGTTCCGCTTGGATTGCCTCCATACCCTTAATGATTTTCAAAAACTTCTAGGAGATATTCAATGGCTCAGGCCCTATTTAAAAATACCTAATAATGTCCTTTTACCCCTCAACGACATTCTGTGAGGAGACCCGATCCCTCTTCCCCCCATGAGCTCACCCCTGCTGCAGGAGATGCATTAAACCAAGTAATGCAAGCCATTAGCCAACAGTTTGTCTCACAAATTTCTTACACTCTCCCTCTCCTTTTTTTTTATTTTTATTTTTTTGACAGGCAGAGTGGACAGTGAGAGAGAGACAGAGAGAAAGGTCTTCCTTTTGCCATTGGTTCACCCTCCAATGGCCGCCGTGGTAGCGCGCTGCGGCCGGCGCACCACGCTGTTCCAATGGCAGGAGCCAGGTGCTTCTCCTGGTCTCCCATGGGGTGCAGGGCCCAAGGACTTGGGCCATCCTCCACTGCACTCCTGGGCCACAGCAGAGAGCTGGCCTGGAAGAGGGGCAACCGGGACAGGATCGGTGCCCCGACCGGGACTAGAACCCAGTGTGCCGGCGCTGCAGGGCAGAGGATTAGCCTGTTGAGCCACGGCGCCGGCCTCTCCCCCTACTTTTTGTAGTGTTAGCCACACTACATATGCCCACTGGAGTTTTTTGGCAAAAATACCTCTTGCCCAATAAAAAAGGTCAACTTCTTTTCTGGGTCCATCTCCCCATTTCCTCATCCAAAGTAATTGCAATATATTTGTCTCAGGTTGCTTCAATAATCATCAAGGCTCATTTCCTTTCCCGCCAATATTTCGGAAAAGGCCCTGATGTTGTAGTAGTGCCATATACCCGAGAACAGACCCAGTTCCTTCTTCAAACTTCTGATGACTGGGGAATAGCCATGTCAGGATTTATGGGAACCATTGACAATCACCTCCTTGATGACCCTGTGTTACAGTTTGCCCAATCCTATTCCTTTATTTTTCCAAAAAATACAAAAAACAATCCCATTCCAAAGGCTGTTACAGTATTTACAGATGGGTCATCCAGTGGGATGGCTGCCTTTGTGGCAGACAACCGTTCCCATGTTTTTAAAACATCTTATCAGTCGGCCCAGTTGGTTGAGCTGTATGCCATACTTCAAGTCTTTACACAGTTTTCCAGTCAAGCTGTAAATATTTATACTGATAGTGCATATGTAGCTCACTCCATTCCGTTGCTTGAAACTTCTCCTTTTCTTAAAACAACTTCCAACGCTACACCCTTGTTTATATATAAATCCAAAAGCTAATATGAGAAAGACAACAGCCCTTCTATTTGGGACATATTAGGGCACACACAAGTCTACCAGGATCACTCTCAGAAGGTAATGCCCAGGCAGATGCTGCTACAGGCTTACCTTCCCCATAATTGTGGGATCAGTGCAAAAAGCTCAAAACTCAGAAGGTAATGCCCAGGTAGATACTGCTACAAGGCTCACCTTCCCTATAATTGTGGGATCAGTGCAGGAAGCTCGAAACTTGCATAGGTTGCATCACTTAAATGCTCAATCTCTCCATTTGTTTTGTAAAATTTCATGAAAACTGGCTTGTGAAATAGTCAAAGAATGCTCCTCATGTGTTACAAGCCAACCTGTACCGCATTTGGGAGTCAATCCGCATGGTCTTCTCCCTAATCAACTGTGGCAAATGGATGTCACACACTTCCCAAAATTCAGCAAACTAAAGTATCTTCATGTCTCTATAGACACCTACAGTGGCTTTATTTTTGCCTCCTCCCCACACAGGAGAAGCTGCTAAAGATGTTATCTCACATCTTATCACAGCCTTTTCTGTACTGGGAAAACCTGTTATAAGGTCTTTCCCTGTTCTTCCTGTTCCAATGGATAATATCACTTGTCTTTATAAGCCTCCTAACAATGATTCCTTTGATATTGATGTGGGCCTTACACCCTTCTGTACAGATAATATAATAGTAAATTACCCTCTTTATGCCCCTAACTCCACTGTTTTTGTATGTAGGGATAATTTAGCTTATACCATTTTACCAATAAATTGGACCGGTAGTTGCATGCATGCTATACTTCTTCCTGATGAGAGATTATTGATGGATATACCCCTGTTCCTATCTCCTCCCTTGATTATATCACAGGGAGACAAAAGCGAGCTATTAAATTTATTCCTTCATTGGCCACATTGGGAATTTCCACAGCTGTGGTTACAGGATCCACAGGACTGGGAATCGCAGTCCAAAAATTGAAGGACCCCAAATCTGGGAATCCAACGCGCTCGGGTGGTCGCCCAAAGACCCAAAACTCCAGCCCAGTAGATGCAAAAGCAAGAGGATATTTATTAATACGTTTGTGCAAACGGGCTCCCCAGCACCTCAGGCAATCCAGAGATCGAGAGAGCCCCGAGCAGGGGTTACAGCAGTTTTTAAAGACAATAGCCACCTGATTAACATATGTATGCGGGGCATTTGGTGATTGGCTATTTTGAAGGGCAAACTCTTGTTGTGATTTTAGTGAGGGAAGGGGTAAGTTTATACCCTTAAGAACCTTATTGCAACTCTTTTCCGGACTCCTGCAAGTGTTATCGCGTGAGACAGTTACACAGAGCAGTTTCACAAGGCAGTTTCCCAAGGTTATTCTGTAGGCAGGTGGAGACACAGTTATCTTAAGGAATGGCTACTGTCAGCAGCCAAACTTTTAAACCATTGCTAAAATTATTTTAATATTTACTTTTAGCAGGGGTCTTACAAAATATAGAGAATTGTCCCAACAACTTATTAAAGATGTAGAAACCCTATCTACCACCATCCAGGATCTTCAAGATCAAATTGATTCCCTAGCGAAAGTGGTTCTACAAAATCGTAGAGGCTTAGACTTGCTTACTACCGAACAGGGAGGTATTTGCTTGGCTTTACAGGAAAAATGTTGTTTTTATACTAACAAATCCGGCATTGTTCATGATAAAATCAAGATACTTCAAGCAGATCTGGAGCGTCATCAACGTGCCATGGCTGAAAATCCCTTTTGGACAGGATGGAATGGACTGCTTCCCTATTTGCTACCACTTTTAGGCCCCATTGCTGGTTTGCTTGTTATACTATCTGTAGGTCCTTGTCTTTTCAATAAGCTGATGACTTTTATCAAACAGCAAGTAGATAATTTAGCAGCCAATTCAAATACATTACCAAAGTCTGGCCATGGAAGATCCCCTGGAGAATGTTATCTCTCTCTTTGGCCAGTGAGGTCTGGCCAGTGAGGTCACGGTCCCTCCAACTACTGACTCTCCCCTTTTGGTCCCCAGTCGGGCGCCCAGGAAGGGCCCCAGGCCTATCAATAAGATGAGCAGTAAGCCAATGATGGGCACCTTCCTGGAACCTCACCTACCTAAGACAGGAGTCCTTGGGGACTGGCAAGGATATCCAATGATGGGTAAGAGGTGATGGAGCTCCGGGTCAATTCCTAAGACATGCACTGCTCACTCATCACACTTGGCCTAACCGATAGCCATTTTTACTTAATTAATAAAAAAGGGGGATATGTCAGGGACCACACAGCATGTGGCCTCTTAGTGGAAAACTACTGAGGCAGGGCTAAAACAGCCCAGACCAGAGTACTGATAATGCAACCTTGTGTGACCTTGTGCCTTAAGACCTTATAACATTTCCCCTACTTGCACTTGTAACCTTTCCCCTCTTTCACAAGCATTGCAGCTACAAGATAAGCTCTCCCACCTTCCCCCGCCCGACACCCTGCCTTTATGATATATAAGTGTGTGGTTGAAAAATAAAATACAGCTGGCGCAGTGGCTCAACAGGCTAATCCTCCACCTTGCGGCGCTGGCACACTGGGTTCTAGTCCTGGTTGGGGCACTGGATTCTATCCCAGTTGTCCCTCTTCCAGGCCAGCTCTCTGCTATGGCCCGGGAAGGCAGTGGAGGATGGCCCAAGTGCTTGGGCCCTGCACCCTCATGGGAGACCAGGAGAAGCACCTGGCTCCTGGCTTCAGATCAGCAGGATGCGCCGACCGCAGCAGCCATTGGAGGGAAAACCAATGGCAAAAAGGAAGACCTTTCTCTCTGTCTCTCTCTCTCTCTCTCTCTCTCTCACTATCCACTCTGCCTGTCAAAAAAAAAAAAAGAAAGAAAGAAAGAAAGAAAGAAAGAAAGAAAGAAAGAAAGAAAGAAAGAAAGAAAGAAAATACACAGCTTGATCAGGACTTGACTTGCTGTCATCTTTGTGTCTCCTGTCCCTTTCATTCCCCATTCTAGGTACTTGGCCCTAGTTGACGTCCCGCAGGACAGGGCAATTTTGTTTATTTGAAAGGCAGAATTAGGGGTGGAAGAGAAGTAGATTTTCCAGCCACTGGTTCAATCCCCAGATGGCTGCAACAGCTGGGGCAGGGTGGATCTGAAGCTACAAGCCAGGAGCTTCTAGATCTCCCATATGGGTTCAGGGGACCAATGACTTGGGCCATCTTTTGCTGCTTTTTCAGGCACATTAGCAGGGAGCTGGATCAGAAGCAGAGCAGCTTGGACTTTAACCTGTGCCCATATGGAATACCAGCATTACAGGCAGTGGCTTTATCTGCTCTGCCACAGGTCTGACCCCTCAGAGAGCCTGTATTATGAATGCACACCCTGAGAGGCTGCAGGTGATGGTCTAATTAATCGGACATCTATCACCCACATGGGAAAGAGACTAAATTACTGGCTCCTGAATCAGGTTTACCCAGCCATGCTATTTCAGGCTTTTGGGGGAATAAAGCAACTGATGGGAAATATCCTATCACTCTGCCTTTCAAATAAATAAGTATATTTTTAAAAATCTAATTACACATATTTCATATGATATATAATGATATGAAACATTAAAAGAGCAGATAGGCCAGTGCCATGGCTCAATAGGCTAATCCTCCACTTTGCGGTGCCGGCACACTGGGTTCTAGTCCCGGTTGGGGCACCAGATTCTGTTCCAGTTGCCCCTCTTCCAGGCCAGCTCTCTGCTGTGGCCCAGGAGTGCAGTGGAGGATGGCCCAAGTCCTTGGGCCCTGCACCCCATGGGAGACCAGGAGAAGCACCTGGCTCCTGCCTTCGGATCAGCAGGGTGCGCTGGCTGCAGTGCGCCAGCCGTGGCAGCCATTGGAGGGTGAACCAATGGCAAAAGGAAGACATTTCTCTCTGTCTCTCTCTCTCACTGTCCACTCTGCCTGTCCAAAAGAGAGAGAGAGAGAGAGAGAGAGAGAGAGAGAGAGAGCAGATAATTGAGGATTCTAGAGTCTACATCTTGGGCATGGAAATGTTTTGGAACAGATGGATTTTTGAATTACATTCATCCATGAAAATTCTTTTTATTTTTTTACAGGCAGAATGGACAGTGAGAGAGAGAGACAGAAAGGTCTTCCTTTTGCTATTGGTTCACCTTCCAATGGCCACCTCAGCCAGCATGCCATGGCCAGTGCACTGCACTGATCTGAAGCTAGGAGCCAGGTGCTTTTCCTGGTCTCCCATGCAGATGCAGGGCCCAAGGACTTGAGCCATCCTCCACTGCACTTCTGGGCCACAGCAGAGAGCTGGACTGGAAGAGGAGCAACCAGGACAGAATCTGGTGCCCTGACTGGGACTAGAACCCAGTGTGCCAGTGCCACAGGTGGAGGATTAGCCTATTGAGTCATGGCGCCTGCCTGAAAATTTTTCTAATGAGTAGATGGAACACTAGATAGCCTTTGATCAAGGTAATAAGGTAAGCACGTCAATTTTCTCAAATGACAGTGATAAATTCTCTTAAATATATTTGTGTTAGAAATAAAAACTATTATCAGGAATTACTACAAAGAGCTGTATGCCCACAAATAGGGTCACCTAGAAGAAATGGATAGTTTCCTGGACACATACAACCTACCAAAATTGAGCCATGAAGACATACAAAGCCAAACAGACCGATAACCAAGATGGAGATTGAATTAATAATAAAGGCCCTCCAAACAAAGAAAAGCCCAGGACCAGATGGCTTCACTACAGAATTCTACCAGACATTTAAAGAAGAACTAACTTCAATACTTCTCATTCTATTCAAAACAATTAAAAAAGGAGACACTCCTCCCAAACTCCTGCTATGAAGCCTGCATCACCTTAATTCCTAAACCCAGAAAAAGATACAGCAGAGAAAGAGAACTATAGACCAATTTCCCTGATGAACATAGATGCAGAAATCCTCAACAAAATACTAGCCAATTTAATCAAACAATACAATCAGAAAGATCATTCACCTAGACCAAGTGGGATTTAATCTTGGTATGCAGGGATGTTTCAACATTCATAAATCAATAAAGGTGATATATCACATTACAAACTGAAGAATGAAAACCCTATGATATCTAAACAGATGCAGAGAGAGCATTTGATAGAATACAATATCTTTTCTTAATGAAAACCTTAAGCAACTTGGGTATAGAAGGAACACTCCTTGAGACAAGGCAATCTATGACAAACCCACAACCAGCATCTTACTGAATGT
The DNA here is from genome assembly GCF_033115175.1 of Lepus europaeus. Classification (NCBI taxonomy): domain Eukaryota; kingdom Metazoa; phylum Chordata; class Mammalia; order Lagomorpha; family Leporidae; genus Lepus; species Lepus europaeus. Next base: position 262,348 of record NW_026909276.1, read on the forward strand.
GGCAAAGTTGGAAGCTTTCCCACTAAGAAGGGAATATGACAATGGTTCCCACTCTCACCACTACTATTCAACATAGTTCTGGAAGTTTTAGCCAGAGCCATTAGGCAAGAAAAAGACATAAAAAGCATACAAATTGGGAAGGAGAAAGTCAAGCTATCCCTATTTGCAGATGACATGAGTCTATTTATAAGGGAAGAAAGGACTCCAAGAAGTGATCATTGATACTCCAAAAAGAGATTTTTAAAGTGGCAGGATATAAAATTAACACACAAAAATCATTAGCCATTGTATACACAGACAATGTCATGGCTGAGAAAAAACTTCTAAGATCAATCCCATTAACATTAACAATAACTATACAAAAAGTTAAATAACCTTGGAATAAATTTAACCAAGATTGTCAAAGATCTCTATGATGAAAATTGCAAAAGACAGAAATAGAAAAAGGCACAAAAAAATGGGAAGTCTTCCATATTTATGGACTGGAAGTCAATACCATCCAAATATCCACATTACCAAAAGCAATTTACAGACTCAATGCGATACCAATCAAAATACCATGGACATTCCTCTTAGATATAGAAAAAATGACGCTGAAATTCATATGGAAGCACAGGAGACCCTGAATAACTATATCAATTTTACACAACAGAAACAAAGCTGGAGGCATCACAATACCAGGTTTCAAGACATACTACAAGGCAGTTATAGTCAAATAGACTGGTACTGGCAAAAAACAAAAAACAAAACAAACAAACAAAAAAAAAAGATATGTAGACAAAGGAGCAGAATAGAAATTCCAGAAATCAATCAAAGATCTACAACCAACTTATATTTGACCAAGGAACTAAAACAAATCCTTGGAGCAAGGACAGACTCTTCAGCAAATGGATCTCCTCATGCAGAAGTATAAAGCAAGACACCTACCTCACATCTTATACAAAATTCCACTCAAACTATATTAAAGATCTAAATCTACAACCTGCTACCATTAAATTACTAGAAAAAAATTGGGGATACCCTACAAGACATTGGCATAGGGAAAGACTTATTGGAAAAGAACTCAGTAATGAGGGCAATTCTAAGATGGCAGAGTAGGGAGGGAGCTTACTGCTATAGTACAGGAGAAGATAGTTTTTTAAAAAGTGGAGAGTGTAGTCTCAGGGAAGAATTAGGGATAAAATGGCAGAGGAAACTACCGAAATCAGAGAGACACGGTAGACCTACGTGGAGCAGGAAGAGCCTCAAGGAAAAATGACTTGTATCCCTGTGGGGAATAGTGCACCTACCAAAGTAGCAGAGCCAAAAAAAAAAAAGTATAGACACATTTTTCTCTCCCTGGTCACTTTACAATGGTATTCTGTAACAAGCTGATAGAGTGGATGCCATTTTGTACATATATAACAGCTGTACCAGTTCATGTCTGTGCCCAGTAACCAGCCAAGTGGAGACTACTGACTCTAATTGGGAGAATGAATGGGGCTAGGAGTTGTAACTATGTGAGGCTTCTGTACTGGTACTGTGAAAAAAAACTGAGGGTGTATGGGAGGACTCACAGTGTGGCTTGGACTTTGGGCAGTCACAATAGGAGACTCCACATGCTCAGGGCTTCCTGGTTATCTGGTGAGAGACATTGCTGGGGAACCTGAACTTACACTGAGGACTGCACAGATCCTTTATATGGTTCTTGGGACAAAGCAGATGAACATTACACCCATTGGGGCTAGCATTCAGACACTGGTCTCCTTTGAGGAAAGGAGCTCAGCTTAGCAGAATAAATTTCTGATTAAAAGAGAGAGAGAGAGAATTTACCAAGCCAAACCTGGGTGTGTCACCTTAGGCACACCCTTCAGGCTAGAGAACTGAACAGAGTTCCCTGGCCACACCCACTACAAGCCTCTAGATATTCATTGAAAACAGACATTCCACTTACCTACAGAGTCATAGTACAATAATAAAAGCCACCACCACCACAACAAAAAGAAGAAACCAATGAGTATCTCCAAAAATTGCTGAAAAATAAATGCACAAATTCAAGAAACAAGACTAAGGAACACAACATGATGCCCCCAAAAGAACACAACACTTCAAAACTAAATGTGAACATGATGAGATGGAAGAAACGCAGGAAATGGAATTCAAAAAATTGATCATAAGATTACATAAAGTAAGCAGAAGCAAATGTATGAACTACTGAAATCCATACAGGACATGCAAGAAAATTTTTCCCATGGAATTTAGATCTTAAAGAGAAATCAAATGAAGAATTTAATAGAACAAGTAAACAATGCAGTGAGAGCCTTAGCAATAGGATCAGTGAAGCATGAGAAAGAATATCAGACTTAGGAGATAAAGCACAAGAAATTATACAGTCAAACCAAAGAAGAAGAGGAAATTAGAAAGTTAAAAAAATACTGCTGGGAATCTGCAGGATACTATCAAATGACCCCACATACAAGTTCTAGAAATTCCTGAAGGCATGGAAAGAAAAAAAAAAAGGATTAGAAGGCTTTTTTAGTGAAATAATAACAGAAAACTTCCTTAATTTGGAGAAGAAAAAAGAGAGATCCAAATACAGGAAACACATAGAACTCCTAATAAGACATTACCAGAAAAGCTCTTCACCATGACACATTATAATCAAACTCACCACAGTGAAACATAAAGATTCTAAAATGTGCACAAGAGAAATGCCAGTTTACTTTCAGAAGATCTCCAATTAGACTAAGAGCGGACTTCTTATCAGGAAATCCTACAGGCTATGAGAGAATGGTGAAATATATTCCAAATCTTAAGAGAAAAAAAAAAGTCAAGACAGAATATTGTACCCTGTAAAGCTCTCATTTATGAATGAAGATAAAATAAAGACCTTCCATAAAAAGTAGAAATTGACAGAATTTGACACCACTCATCCAACCCTACAAAAGATGCTTGAGGATGTGTTGTACACAGAAAAACAGAAACATGGTCATCACTACAAAAGAAGGTAAAAAAGAAAATCCCTCAGTAAAAGTTCAAAGGAAATTCAAGGTAAAAAAATAGGAATATTTTTGGAAAAATGGCAGGGCAAAGTCTTTACTTATCAATAGTTACCTTGAATGTAAATGGCCTCAACTCTCCAGTTAAAAAACAGAATGGCCAAATAGATTAAAAAACAAAACCTATCTATTTGCTACCAACAAGAAACACATCTCACCAACAAAGATGCATACAGACTGAGTGAAAGCATAGAAAAAGATATTCCATGCCAATAGAAACCAAAAATGGCCTTGTGGTGCCATCCTAATATCAGACAAAATAGCCTTTAAAACAAACACTGTTAAAAGAGACAAAGAAGGGCACTAAGTAATGATCAATTCAACAGGAAGATGTAACTATTATAAATGTATACACACCTAATTACAGGGCACTTGTCTACTTAAAAAAAATGTTAAGGAATTTAAAAGGAGACTTAGACTCCAATACAATAGTAATGGGGACTTCAATACCCAACTTCCAGCAATGGAAGGATCAACCAGACATAAAATTAGCAAGGAAATAGCAGATTTAATCAACACTATAGGCAAAACTGACTTAAAAGAGATCTATAGAACTTTTCATCCTACAGTTGCAGAACACACATTCTCAGCAGTGCATGAAACTTTCTCTAGGATTGACTACATACTAGGCCATAAAGCAAACATCAACAAACTAAAAAAAATCGAATTCATACCATACATCTTCTCAGACTACAATGGGAGAAAAATGAAAATCAGCAACTCAGGAATCTCTAGAACATATGCAAACACATGGAGACTGAACACCATGCTCCTGAATGAACAGTGGGTCATAGAAGAAATCAAAAGAGAAATAAAAAATTTTCTGGAAACAAATGAAGACCACAACACAACATATCAAAACTTACGGGATACAGCAAAAGCAGTGTTAAGAGGAAAGTTTATAGCAATAGGTGCCTACATCAAGAAATTGGAAAGGCACCAAATAAATGAGCTATCAATGCATCTGAAGGATCTAGCAAAGTAACAGTAAACCAAACCAAAAACTAGTAGGAAGAAAGAATTAATTAAAATTAGAGAAGAAATCAACAGAATTGAAACAAAAAAAATACAAATGATCAGCAAAAGGAAGAGCTGTATTTTTTTTTAATTAACAAAATCAACACATCATTGGCCCAAATAACAAAAAAGGAGAGAGAAGACCCAAATCAATAAAATTGAAGATGAAAAAGGAAATGTAACAACAGACACCACAGAAATAAAAAGAATCATTGGAAATTACTACAAAGAGCTGTATGCCAACAAACTGGGAAACCTTAAAGAATTGGGTAGATTCCTGGACACAAACAAGCCACATGAATTGAACCATGGAGACATAGAGTGGATCTAAACAGACCCATTACCAAGACACAAATTGAATCAGTAATAAAGGCTCTCTGAACAAAGAAAAGCCCAGTACCAGATTTCTTCACTGCTGAGTTCTTCCAGACATTTAAAGAACTAACTCCACTTCTCAAGTTATTCAAAACAATTGAAAGGGAGAGAATCCTCCCAAATTCTTTTTATGAAGCCAGCATCACCTTAATTCTTAAACCTGAAAATGATACAACAAAGAAAGAGAATTACAGACCAATTGCCCTGATAAACATAGATACCAATATCCTCAACAAAATTCTAGCCTTTCAAATCCAACAACACCTAAGGAAGATTATTCACCTGGTTCAACTGGAATTTATCCCTGGTATGCAAGGATGGTTCAACATTTGTAAATCAATCAATGTGATACATCACATTAACAAACGTGCAGAAAAACCATAAGTTTATCTCAGTATATGCAGAGAAAGCATTTGATAAAATACAACACACTTTCATGATGAAAACTCTAAGTAAACTGGGTATAGAAAGAACATTCCTGAACATAATCAAGGCAATTTTTGACAAACCAACTGCCAGTGTTCTATTGAATGGGGGAAAGTTGGAAGCATTCAGATTGAGATCTGGAACCAGACAAGGATATTCACTCTTGCCATTGCTATTCAGTAAAGTCCTGGAACTTTTAGCCAGAGCCATCAGACAACAAAAAGAAATAAGGGATTCAAATTGGGATAGAGGAATTCAAATGATCTCTATTTTCAGATGACATGATTCTATATATATGGGATCCAAAAGACTACACCAAGAGACTATTGGAACCCATAGAAGACTTTGGTAAAGTAACAAGATACAAAGTCAATAGACAAAAATCAACAGCCTTTGTGTATACAGAAAATGCCATGACTGAAAAAGAACTTCTAAGATTGATCACATTCACAATAGCTACAAAAAATCAAATTCTTTGAAATAAGATTAGCCAAGAATGTCAAAGATCTCTATGATGAGAATTACAAAACATTAAAGAAAGAAATAGAAGACACAAAAAATTGGAAAAATTTCCCATGTTCATGAATTGGAAGAGTAATATCATCAAAATGTCCATTCTTCCAAAAGCCATTTGCAGATTCAATGTGATACTAATCAAAATACAAAAGGAATTCTTCTCAGATCTAGAAAAATGATGCTGAAATTCATTTGGAGGCATAGGAGAACTTGAATTGCTAAAGCAATCTTATACAAAAAAAGACAAAGAACATCACAATACCAGATTTCAAGACATATTACAAAGCAGTTATAATTAAAGCAGCCTGGTACTGGTACAAAAACAGATGGATAGATCAATGGAACAGAATAGAAACATCAGAAATCAATCCAAGCATCTACAACCAACTTCTATTTGACCAAGGAAGTAAAACCAATCTCTGGAGCAAAGACAGTCTCTTCAACAAATGGTGCTGGGAAAACTGGATTTCCACATGCAGGCATCTGAAGCAGGACCCCTACCTTATACCATACACAAAAATCAATTAAAAATTAATTACAGACCTAAATCTATCACCTGATATTATCAAATTCCTGGAGAGCATTTGAGAAACCCTGTAAGACATTGGCAAAGGCAAAGATCCCAGAGGCACAGGCAATCAAATCCAAAAATCAACAGATGAGATTACATCAAATTGAGAAGCTTCTGTACTGAAAAAGAAACACTCACGAAAGTGAAGAGGTAACCAACAGAATGGGAGAAATTATTTACAAACAATGCAAGTGATAAAGGATTAATGATGAGAATATATAAATAGATCAAGTATCTCCACAACAACAAAACAAACAACCCAGTTAAGAAAAGGGTCAACGATTTAAACAGATATTTTTCAAAATAGGAAATCCAAAATGGCTAATAGACACATGAAAAATGGTTCAGGGTCACTAGCCATCAGGGAAATGCAAATCAAAAACACAACAGTGTTTCATTTCACCCCAGTTAGGATGGCTTTCATACAGAAATCAACAAACCAAAAATGCTGATCAGGATGTGTGGAAAAGGTACCCTAATCCACTGTTGGTGAGAATGTAAACCGGTGAAAACACTATTGAAATCGGTTTGGAGATACCTCAGAAATCTAAATATAGACCTACCATATGACCCAGCCATCCCACTCCTGGAAATTTACCCAAGGGAAATGAAATCAGCAAATAAAAGAGTTATCTGCACCCCCCCACCATGTTTACACAATAGCTAAGACATGGAATCAACCTAAATGTCTGTCAACTGAAAACTGGATTAAAAATTATGGGATATGTACTCTATGGAATGCTACACAGTGGTTAAAAAAATGAAATCCAGTCATTTGCAACAAAATCGATGAATCTGGAAATCATCATACTTAGTGAAATAAGCCATTCCCAAAGGGAAAAATACTAAATTTTCTTCCTGATCTATGATAACTAATAGATAAATGAAAGGAAATCTGTAGAAGTGAAATTGACACTTTAGGAAGCATGGGCTTGATCAGCACTTTTTTTGACTGTGGAGAAAGTTTTTTTTTTTTTTTCTTAATGGAGAATGTGTGAGAATGGGAGAGGGAGAAGGATATGGGTGGGAGTAGGGGTGAAGGGTGAGCATGATCCCAAGAATTACTATATTCCTAAAGTTGTACTTTTGAAATTTGTACTCATTAAATAAAGTTTCTTTGTGAAAATAAAGATACTTTGTCCTGCTCTTACAAAGCCTACAATAGTATCATCATTCAATGCAGTAAAGACGTCCCTTGTGCATCCAATATTGTATTGATGGCATAATCAAATAAGGACATGAAATAAAAAGGAATTTAAGGAAAATCTCTTTAATAAAAATCAATACAAAAACTCTAAGAAAAATTATTGTGTTAATATATAAAATCATATATTAATAACAAGCTGGATATACTAAAAGATGCAAAGGTGGTTAACAATTAAAAACGAATGTCAATTATCCATGTGAGTAAAAATATAAGAAAAAGTTACATAACCACTTAGATTAGAAGATTTAATCAAATTTAGTATCTAACCTTAAATAAGAAGTTGTTAGAATAGTACATATTAGCAACTTCATTAATCCAACTAAGATTGCCTACTAGTGAACCTATTAAAAACAGCATAATTGACACAGAACATTGAAATCTTTTTCCCTGGAAGCAGACCTAGACAAAGCTGTCTCTTCTCATTATTTCTATTCAACATTGTACATGAGGTGTAGTCAGAGAAATTAATAAAAAGGAAATATTGGGTGAAAGGACCAACTTTTAAGCAACAAAACTGTCAATATGTGGGTGATGTCACTATCAACAGATAATCCAACATAATTCATATATAACAGAAAATATTAACAAAATTAAACAAGATTACTGGGTAAAAAGTCAATATATGCCATCAACTGGTTTGCTATTCACCAGCAGGAAATAAATAGAAAACGATTTGAAGGACAAAACAGAGACTAACAAATTCCTGTAAGAGAAATCAAAGATAAAATAGTCCATGTGATATCTTTAAGTACATTCAGATAAACAGCTTTACGAACCCTCACGTGAGCTAATAACAAGAAGCCAAGACTGCCAGAAAGGCAGCGTTCAGCAAGCATCTTGTGAACTGCAGCTCTCAGGAAGCAAGCTTGGGCTCACAGGATCCAGCAGGACCACAGACAGCTGAGGGCGCCCAGAAGCCAAGGTCACCAGAGCAGGGACAGCGCCCCCTGCTGCCGGAGCACCCGGGCAGGAGAAGATGGCGGCTCCAGCCTGAGCCCCACCTCCCCTGTTACCAGGCACCGCCCCAAGGAACCGCCCCAGCCTAGGGGATTCTGATTGGCTGCACCTTCTGTGATGTCGCGCGGCTGGCTGTGGTCACTGTCCAATCAGGCACGTCAGGGCGACCCTTTGGAACCCCGCGGGACCTTGCTTTGTGGCAGCGCTGGGAGGGGTCCCCTGTGCTGCTGCTGAGCGGGCTCGGGTGCCTCAGGGGCTGCGCTGTGTGAGCTTCTTCACCGCAGGAGCCGCCCAAGAACCCCAGAATGCCTTGGAAGCGAGGAAATGGTGAGTGTGGGGCCCACCAGGTGGGAGCTGCGCTGGTGGCCAGGACCCGGGCTTCTGCCCGTGCGGGCTCAGCCCAGGGACCGCAGCCCCAGGTCTGCCCTGTTTGTGCAGTTAGGGCGGGACGGCCCTCAGGGAGACCGTGGACTGCACTGAGGGCAGGAGCTGTGGTCTGCGGGTCCTCCTGCCCCTCTTTCTGCCCAGGGTGCCCTGGTTCCCCTGACTTTTCTAACTACACGGGGAGTGGAGTCTCAGGTACGCCGCAGGGTTCTCTCGGAGTAGCTCTTCCTGGGGCACTGAGTCCTTTTCCTGTTACCTGAGCACAGCGTCCCACGCCGGGTGGGCGGTAGAAACGGTTTATTTGGTTCAAGGTTTTGGTCCGAGGTTGAGCAGCGTCTGGCAGTGTCCTTATGTTGGCAGAGCCCTGAGGTGGCAAGGGGACAAATTCAGGGAGGGAGAGAGAGGCCAGTTAAAGTGGATTTCATGGCAGACCCCGGAGATCAGCCATTAACCCATTAATCACGTGAGTGGATTTATCCTAATTACCTCTTATAAAGTCTGACCTAGACCCCACCCCCTTTCAAGATTCATTTATTTATTTGAAGGCCTGAGTTACACACAGAGAGAAGGGGAGGCAGAGAGGCAGAGAGGCAGAGAGAGAGAGAGAGAGAGGTCTTCTGTTTGTTGATTCACTACCCCAATTGCCACAATGGCCAGGGCTGGGCTGATCCAAAGCCAGGAGCCAAGAGCTTCTGGGTCTCTCACGCAGGTGCAGAGTCCAAACCCAAGGACTTGGGCCATCCTCTACTGCTTTCCCAGGCCATAATAGAGAGCTGGATTGGTGACCATGTGGGATGCTGGCACTGCAGGCTGTGGCTTTACCTGCTAGGCCACAGTGCCAGCCCCTGGACCCACTTTTTAATATCTTACAATTGGGATTAAATTTCCCCATGAGTTTCAGAGGGAATAAATCATTTCCAATCCAGAGCACTAAGTCTGGCAACAAACCCATAAATGTCCAGAGATTTCTCCAATTGCTAAATGCCAACTTCTACCCTGAAACTCACAATACTATGAACTATTTTCTCCCAAGGAAAAATTGATATTTCAAAGGTTTATTTTCTGTTTCTAAATGTTTTCCATGAGAGGAAAGCAGGTAATATCCACCTGATACTCCAATATAAAATTTTTATGCTGAGATGGGTGATTGGTGCAGTAGTTACATAGTTTGGATAGCTACATTCCACATAGGAGTAGCTGAGTTTAAACCTCGCCTTTCCAATTCCATATTCTTGCCGGTGCACACCATGGGAGGCAATAGGTGATGGAAGTAGGTGATGTTTAGTAAGTACATGGGTTCCTGCAACCTGCATGGAAACACAGATTGAGATCTAAGGTTTCTGGCTTCAGCCTGCCCAGTCTTAGATATAGTAGGTATTTGGTGAGTGAACTACTGAGGGGACAATTTCTCTTCCTCTGTTTTTTAATTTTTTTAAACAAATTTATTATTTTTTAAAAACATATTTTAAAAAGCTGCAAGCTGGGAACTAAATCCAGGTCTCCAAATGGTTTAAGGTTCCCAATCACTTGAGCCATTGCATGCTGGATGTGTCCCCAGGGTTTCCACTAGCAGGAAACTAGAATGCAACCAGGAGTGGAAATGGCACTCAAACCCTGGTACTATGTGATCTGGGTGTCCCCAGCAGCATGTTGAGCACTAGGCCAACTGCCCCACCTCCTACTTTCTTTTAGAGGTGTTAAAGAGTTCTAAATTGGCAGCAGAGATGGCTACCAATTACTGGAAAGCAATGATTTATATGTATACATTTAGTTCATGAATTCCATGATAAGTGAGCTATAGTCATAACTCAATTATACTACGTAAGAAAGTTATATAATTTGATATTTTTAAAGGTATGTATTATATATTAGATTATTTCAGAGTTTTATGTATTTTTTATATTGTATTCCAAACCCAAATCCACATGAAATCTATCTTCCCTTCATTGCATATTTCTATAGACATGTGGATATAAATATAAGAGAAAAGTGATAGGAGGATGTAAACTGTACATCACAATGATTGATTCAGGACACAGGTTGTGAGGAAAGATAATATTAATTTTATCTGAATATCTGTTTAAAAAATATATTCATAAAATAAATAAATACCAAACCAAACATGGCCAGACAGCACAGGTAAATTTCTAAATATTTTTAGTAGTGGTGATCAGAAAAGATTGCCCTTAGCTCTTAATCTTTGTTGGATTCTGCATTTGTCAATCCTGCTCCCTGATTGTCAGTCCTTGTATCTTCATAACAGGGACTATTCATTCTTCTGCATTCAGGAAAAGATAAATCCTCCAAATGTGAAGTCCAGTCAACATATGGAGTATACAGCTTGGACATAGAGAAAGTGAGTGCCTAAGGACAGCGAACTATCAGTGAGTGCAGGCTTCCTACTTTCTGTATTCTCAGGAATTCTTACAGAGTCCACATCTCCAATCCTAGTATGAGCAGCTCCTGGTGGCAGAGGTGTATGACCACCTAAATAGGAGGAACCATTCCTAGGAAAGGACATAAGGACCAAATGCTCTTTGGTACGGACTAGCTCTTTGATACCTGCAAGTTCATTTTCTATTTCAAGGAGTATAACTGAGATCTATATATTCATGGCACAGTTGCTTCTCTGGTCTGAGATGCAGGTGTCTAGGCTTAGATGTTTGAGACTCATTCCTTAATTTGTAAAATAAAGTCACTGTAGAGCAAGGGTGGAGTCGAACAAGCCACAGGAATTTGAACAGTGCAAATGATATCTTAGGTATAGAGGAAACCATGGGTAGGTTGTTAACCAAGAGTTAGCACATCACACTCCCACTCAAGAACATATCAGCCCTGACCACAGGAGCCATGCCCATCTCTATTTGGAGAGGAGCTTCTTAAGTAGTGGGAGATCCATGAAATTCTGTTTGACCTCCTTGTCTAGTGGGTGGCACAAAGCAGCAAATGTCAGGGAAAGTAGAGGTCCTGCTCTCAAAAGGATAAGGGAGGATTTGTTACAGAGAGGAACAGAAGTATTTCAGGAGTTCCTAGGCAAGTAGCTACCAGACGTTGTAATTTTTGTATTTGTACAATGAATTTGGGAGGCACGCGCCTTAGGACCCAGTATCTTATTCCAGCGTATGCAATAGAAGAGTTTTCCCAACTCTCGAATATGATTCCTGGAAGACTCATAAGTTATTTAATAGATTAGAGCAAGCATATTTTTATTTTTTAAAAAATTTCTATGCCTTTACTGCATATCAATAAAACAAATCTTTGCATATACAGGAATGTAAAACTTTAAAAACCATTTAATTACTATAACTAGGTACAGTCAATATGAAGGAGGAATGGATTTATTGTTCTGCAAACCACCAATAGTAAAATGTAAAAGGTGGCACAATCTGAGTGGGCAGTCTCATACAGTTTAAGCATTTGACAGCTATGTAAATGTGCTCCTGAAGCAGCCTGTGAATTTTACCTTTAGTTTTTAGCTCAGTGTGATCCTCACTTTGTGATATCTATCTCTGACCCTTTTCCAGAACTGTTTAGTTTTCTCTCATTCTTTGTCTTGTCATGGTCATCATTTTTAGCTTTTTTTGGTTTCTTGTCTACATTTCTTACCATCTCTGCTAGGCAAGCATCTTTTTAAAGGTTAGGCATGAGTTGCCATAGTAATATCAATTTCTTGGTCAAATATCTTAAAGTAAAATATTCATTGCAATTTTCCCCATGCTTTATAGAAGATCCACAATAAATACATATGTGTTATATAAATACAGTACAATTGTCAGAACTAAAAATTAAATATAATGACAGTGATCACCACTGCCCACAGTAAAATTTCTCTATTCCTTTAAAATGTAAGCTTGTGAATCCATAAATTAGTCACTAGAATTCTACATGGTTGGCAGATAGATGCCAATTCTCATACATCGCATCTGGTTTCAAGGTAGCAGGGCTGAGTGCCCAGGAAATAGACACATCATTTTCTTGTTTCTTTGTGAAGGGGTGCAGAGGCCTAGGGGAAATGAAGCCTCTCCCTTCCATTACAGCACCAGCAGAGATCCATGGGAAGGGATTTTTCAGGTCTTTCTCAGTGTGGGTCATGTTGCTCACTCCTGTCCTCTCTTCCCTGAAATTCTAGGCCCTGCAACCCTCCTGATGCTGATTCAAAGGCACTGACTGTATTCTGTGTTCCTGAAGGTAAGTGCCAGAGAGAAAGATGGGATCCAAAGACCACAAGGATCCTGGGGAGTAGAACGTTTGTTTTCCTCTTGTTGGGAGCAGAAGCATCCATGGTTCTCAGGTGGGTGAGGGCTGATAGGGAGTTGCTTGCCACAGCTCTGGGCCTGTGGGGAACAGCACAGTCATTAGAACCTAAGGTCTGAGGGTGAGGAAGCCCACCATGGGCTGAGCTTTGAGTGATTACTCTGCTGGAGGTAGGTGCTTTGCTAGAAGGCCTGTGTTCTTCCATCATGCAGTATCTGATTTCACAAGTTCCATATTGATGTGGTCAAGGTGGCAGTGGAGCAAGGAGCACCTGCAGATTGTATGAGCTGGGAGGTGTTTGGAGTGAGTCTAGTTCCAGCTCAGCCATGAGAGGATCTTGTTACTGACCTATATGGTATTGATTTATCCATCTGTAACTTGAAGGCATTCCCAGTACCAGTGACATAGCGCTGATTTCCCAGAGAAATCATTGTGCGCCTATGTACAGGCTGTTCACAAGAGTGTAGTTGTATTTGTGGGGCTTGTTGCGTCTCCTCAGCAAGTGAAACTTCCTGCCCCCTGCTGCACTGTGTATCCTGCCCATAACGTTTTATGGGTTTATAGATACACAGATGCTAGTTTCCAAGAATACTGGATCTCTAAGGGAAATTAGAGTGCTGAAGGATGATCCTATTTTCTTTAGAAAAAAGTAGTTTGCTGTATGGAAGAATGATTTCATGAGTAGAAATCCACCTGAAAGGATAACCCTTTGTTCCACACCTGCTTAATGCTTCACAGGCGAACAAATGAATCCCTTTTAAAGATGAATCCTAGCATGGTATGGCTGAGGCAACCATGCATCCTACTGCCCAGAGATCTGAGTGATGCTATCTTAGCTCATGCATAAGCTACTACAGACTGGGTGACATTGGATAGTTTGTATTATCTGTGAGAAGCAAGGCCCTAGGAAATGTTACTTATTGGAAGGGACTTGAAAGTGCTGCCTGCAATGGAGCGGGTAATTTGTCCTATCTGAGAGTCTATCTATTTTGCCCCAAACCCATTCCCAGGACTTCATTCTGCTTCCATTATTTCCAGAGTTGGAGCTCTCTGAAGCCTAGTCTATAACCACAGTTGGTATAGAGATGTGCTGATGCCCCCTCTGTCCTGAGAGTCCTTCCTGGCAGGTCAGGAGAGGTGATAAGGATCTGTCTGCCTGATAGGAGAGATGGAACAAAGGAGATTTTTAGGAGATAAGTGTTACATGATTTGTGTTTATCAGACACTCTTAGATTTGAGTAGTGCTATTTGTCTTGCCACAACTAATTCAAAAGTCATGATTAGTTTTGAGGTTGATTTTTAGGAGTCACAGTCAATCTAGAACTGTTTAAAGAGACTTTGACTTGACCATGGCTATCCTTATCCTTTCTCCCCATACTGTATACGGATTGTGTGAGCCCCAAAGGTTTATAATACAAGTTTTTCTCACTTACTTCTAGTTATCAATGCTTGATAGTCATAAATTCTATAGACATTTAATATTAAACTTTTTTCAAATGTTTAAAATGGCAATCACTTTATTAATTATTTTGATAAATACAAGTGAAATGACATACAATATAAAATATTTGTAAAAATTGAAGCATAGTCTTTTTTAAAATTAATTTATTTATATGAAAGGCAGAGTTACAGAGAGGCAGAGAGAGAGAAGTCTTCCATCCACTGGTTCAGTTCCCAAAAGGCCACAGGCTGGAGCTGTGCCGACATGAAGCTAGAAGCCAGGAGCTTCTTCCAGGTATCCCTCTCAGGAGCAGGGGCCCAAGGACTTGGGCCACCTTCTACTGCTTTCCCAGGCCATAGCAGAGAGCTGGATTGGAAGTGGAGCAGCCAGGATTAGAACTGGTGCCCATATGGGATGCCAGCATTGCAGACAGCAGCTTTACCTGCTACACCACAGCGCCAGCCCCTGGAGCATAGTCTTATGATCTGCAGACAAGTATGTGGCAGTGACCCTCCTGACATCCCTCTGGTTGGTGTGGCTCATGCTCATGAATATATCTGTGTGTGGTCATGAAGTTCTGATCACTGTATTTGGCATATAATTCAGTTCTTTTTCTCACCAAAACATAACAGCATTTTAAATTTTTTTTTAACTTTTTATTTAGTAAATATAAATTTCCAAAGTACAGTTTATGGATTACAATGGCTCCCCCCCCCATAATTTCCCTCCCACTTGCACCCCTCCCATCCCCTGCTCACTCTCCCATTCCATTAACATCAAGATTCATTTTCAATTATCTTTATATACAGAAGATCAATTTAGTATATATTAAGTAAAGATTTCATCAGTTTGCACCCACACAGAAACACAAAGTATAAAATACTGTTTCAGTACTAATTATAGCATTACTTCACATTGGACAACACATTAAGGACAGATCCCACATGAGAAGTAAGTACACAGTGACTCCTGTTGTTGACTTAACAAATTGACACTCTTGTTTATGGCGTCAGTAATCTCCCTAGGCTCTTGTCATGAGTTGCCAAGGCTATGGAAGCCAGTTGAGTTCACCAACTCTGATCTTATTCTGACAGGGTCATAGTCAAAGTGGAAGTTCTCTCCTTCCTTCAGAGAAAGGTACCTCCTTCTCTGATGGCCTGTGTTTTCCACTGGGATCTCACTTGCAGAGACCTTTCATTTAGGTCTTTTGTTTTGCCAGAGTGTCTTGGCTTTCCATGCCTAAAATACTCTCATGGGCTCTTCAGCCAGATCCAATTGCCTTAAGGGCTGATTCTGAGGCCAGAGTGCTGTTTAGGACATCTGCCCTTCTATGAGTCTGCCGTGTATCCCGCTTCCCATGTTGGATCGTTCTCTCCCTTTTTGATTCTATCAGTTAGTATTAGCAGGCACTAGTTGTGTTTGTGTGATCCCTTTGACTCTTAGACTTAGTGTGATCAATTGTGAACTGAAATTGATCACTTGGACTAGTGAGATGGCATTGGTACATATCACCTTGATGGGATTGTATTGGAATCCCCTGGCACGTTTCTACCTCCACCATTTGAGGCAAGTCCAATTGAGCATGTCCCAAATTTTATATCTCCTCCAGCATTTTATTTGCTACAAGTTCACAGAAAACTTGCAAGTTTAAAGTATAACCCCTATATTTACAATCCTAATTCAACATTTTGAGATGGGCTTAGGTAGGTACTTCCTGTGTAGGTGTTGCCTGGGATCACAAATGAGGGTTAATATATGCACTGCTGAAGGGAGCACACAAATGAAGGGTAAGTCATCTGGGGCCTGTACTGAGGCTAGTGCCTTGCAGATGGCTTCACTCATGTGTCTGGTGATTGCCACTATATCTCAGCTGGGTCCTGTGTCTCCAACAGGCAACTCCCAGGCTTTTTCACAAGGTAATTATGTCCAGTAAAGCAAACCCCAGTAAGCAGTTAATTTTTAAAACTTTGTATCGGGGCTAGTGTTGTGGCTTAGTGGATAACACCGCCTCCTGCAGTGATGGCATCCCAATTGTGTCCACTTCCAATCCAGCTCCCTGCTGATGGCTTAAGAAAGCAGTAGAAGATATCCCAAGTCCTTGGGCCCCTGCACCCACATGGGAGACCTTGAAGAACCTCCTGGCTCCTGGCTTCAGAGTGACACAGCTTCGGCTGTTGCAGCCAATTGGGGAGTGAACCAGCAGATGGAAGATCTCTCTCTCTCTCTCTCTCTCTCTCTCTCTCTCTCTCTCTCTCTCTCTCTCCTCTTTCTCTGTCTCTCCTATCTCTGTGTAACTCTGACTTTTGAGTAAAATAAATAAATCCTAAACAACAACAACAAAACAAAAACCTTGTATCATATTTCCTGCTGTTCCATGGACTAAAGCAAGTAAAATGACAAAGCCAATATTGTTGGGAAGGAATACATAAAGGTGTGAATACAAAAAGGTATGCTATTTAGAGCGATTACTTGCAAAGTGTAGTAGGGCAAACACTGTGGCGAAGTAGGTAAAGCTGCCACCTGTGGCACCGGGATCCCATATGAGCACCAGTTGAGTCCCAGCTGCTCCATGTCTGATCCAGCTTCCTGCAGATGTGCCCGTGACAGCACTGGAGGATGGCCCAGGTGCTTAGGGACCTACACCCATGTGGGAGACCAAAAGATGCTCCTGACTCCTGGAAAAATACACATCGGTTTTAAGAGTCATACTTTCTATGGAATATTAGATGAATAAAAGCAAGAGAAGTTCTATGGGAAGCACTAATATGGACTCCTTTGTGGAACATTTGATTTGTATCATTAGAAAAATGGCTAATTCTACCCAATATTTTCTGTGGTATGAATTTTAGTCACACCATGTTTATTGTTTCTATGTTATACTATAATTTATTTGGATAATAATTCTCAAAATTATAACATTTCTTTGCAGCATTTTTTATAGAAAATCAATAGCAAATAAATATTTTCATTAACCTTTAGTTAATGTATTTAATATCTACTGAGTAATATAATTATGAGTGTTCTTTCAGGGAGCATTTTCCTGTCTCTCTAATGTGGAAGAAAATCTTCCCCCATGGAGAATCTGATTTTTTTTTTTTCTAACGTGTCCACTATTCTCAAGTCATTTCTATCATGATCTTACTTTTCACAGTAGAATCTAGAATCAAGCCCAGTCACTTCTCTTTGAACTCCCTCCATTCACGTTTTCTTCCAGATATGATTCCAGAGATCTGTGCATGTTTCTAAGACAAAGGAAAGTGAGTATATCTCCAGTAAATTCATTACTTGCTTTCATCCATGTATTTTAGGAAATTTATGAGGGTTTATTATTATTTTTTAAAGATTTATTTATTTATTTGTAAATCAGAGTTACACAGAGATAGAAGGGGAGGCAAAAAAGAGAGATAGAGAGATAGAGAGAGAAGTGTTCCATCCACTGGTTAACTCCTCATTTGGCCACAATGGCCCAAGCTGTGGCAATCTGAAGCCAGGAACCAGGAGCTTCCTCCAGATCTCCCATGCAGGTGCAGGAGCCCAAGGACTTGGGCTATCTCTCATTGCTCTTCCAGGCCACAGCGGAGAGCTGGATCAGAAGTGGAGCAGCTGCATCTGGAACTGGTGCTCATATGGGATGCGGGCACCGCAGGCAGTGGCCTTACCTGCTACACCACAGTGCTGGCCCTGAGGATTTGTTGCCATCATGTCAGGCAGCAGATTAATCTGCACACCAAAATACAGTCCTCAAAGGGATTTATTAATTAAAATGAAATCATAGTAATAAATATAATGTAGCATCAGATAATATACATAAGCAAGGTAAAATTTGCATGCTTATAAGACATTAGAGCTATCTAATATGGGTGCAAATTGTTCTCTGTTCTTTCTGATGCCATATCAAAAAGACATTTTGTACAACTGCTCCTCTTCTGAATCCAGCTTTCTACTTAATGGCCTGGGAAAGCAGTGGAAAATGGCCCCAATCATTGGGTCCCTGCACTCGTGTGGGAGACCTAGAACTCCTTGCTCCTGGCTTTGGATCAGCTCAGTTCCAGACATTACAGCCATTTGGGGAGTGAACTAGGGATGCAAATTCTCTCTCTCTTCTTCTCTCTCTTTCTCTTTTTCCCTCTCTCTGTATCTCTGCCTCTCAAATAAATAAATAATATCTTAAAAGAAGACATTTTGTTATATAATTCAAATTGAAACCTAGATGAGAATATGCTACATTGTTGTGGAACATGAAAGCTGAGATAGAGCCCTTATTATTCATATGATACTATGGATACTTGTTTTCCATTTTTCTCATCTGATTTCTTCCTCTTTCTTTATTACCTTTCTTCTGGCTCATCAAGTATTTTTAATAATTTATAAATGTTTTGCTTATTTCAGAGACAGAGATCTTCCATCCACTAGTTTACTCTCCAAATGCCTACAGTAGGTGGAACTGGGCCAGGCTGAAGTCAGATGATGGGAGTTCAATGCAGGCCTTCCACACAGGTGTCTGTAACTCAATTACTTGAACCATCACTACTGCATATAAGAACTTACTCATCCTGGAAGCTAGAGTTGGAATTAAGCCCATGGAATCCACTGTGATACCAAGAGATTCTAATTGACATCTTAGCCATCAGGCTAAATGCCTGCACCTATAAAATATACTAAATATTTCATTTTGGTATTTCTCTTGTTTGTTTAGTTCTATGTTATGGACTGAATTATTTTCTTCCAAAATCTATAAATGACCACTCTAATCCCCAAATTACTATTTGAGAGAATACCTTCAAGTAGGCAGTGAAGGTTATCTGTGGGCCTATAGATGGATCCTTTTTTAAAAAAAAAAAAAAAGATTTATTTATTTATTTGGAAGTCAGAGTTATACAGAGAGAGGAGAGGCCAAAAGAGAGAAGTCTTCCATCTGATGGTGCACTCCCCACATGGCCACAATGGTCGGACTTGTGCTAATCCGAAGCCAGGAGCCAGGAGCTTCTTCTGGGTCTCCCACGCAGGTTCAGGGGCCCAAGGACTTCGGTCATCTTCTACTGCTTTCCCAGGCTATAGCAGAGAGCTGGATTGGAAGAGGAGCAGCCAGGACTAGAACTGGCACCCATATGGGATGCCGGCACTTCAGGCCAGGGTGTTAACCTGCTAAGCCACAGCACAGGCCCCATACGTGGATCCTAATCCAGTCCAACTTGTGATTCTGTGAGAGAGACAACAAGGGATGAGGGAACCTGCAGAAAAGACCAAGAGAGGTTGTGGTGAGTATTTGGCCACCTTCAAACCAAAAGGAAAGGCATCAATGGAAAGTAGAAACCAACCCTGGAGGCAACTTGTTCTTCGAACTTTCACCCTCCCAAACTATGATAAAATAATTTTCTGTTGTTGAAGCCACCCCACCTATAGTACTGTGTTGTGGATGCCCTATCAAAAACATACACTGCTTTGTTTCATTAATTTTCCCTGATTATGCCTGAATTTGCTATTAATTCCTCCAAAGATTTAAACTATGAATAACTTGCCACAGTATTCTTGAAGTTATACTGTAGTGCTTCATAGCCAATATAGGAGAGGAGCTGTTCAATAGATTAGTTCCATTTTTGACCTCTATACATTGTGCTATGATTTTATATGTATGTTTACATAGTGAATCAATATATAAGTGTCACACATAGTGTAAGTTTTTCTTCAAATAATCATTCCTCTTTTGACAAAATTAAGAGAATAAAAAGGTATACAGCCTTTCATTTTGCTCACAGTTTTTTTATTGTTTTATTTTTATTTGAAAGGTAGAGTTAGAGAGAGGAAGAGCTGACTGTGACTGGCACTGGGCTTGGCAAGGCCAAAGCTAGGAGCCTGGAATTCCATCCAGGTTTCCCACTTGGGTGGCAATGGCCCAGGTACTCAGGCCATCTTCTATTGCTTTTCCTAGGTGCGTTAGCAGAGAGCTGAACCAGAAGTGGAGCAGCC